>NW_028290894.1:0-153000 GCF_964205215.1 Stylophora pistillata
GCACGTGTGGTAAAGAAGGCGGTGAGCCTTGTACTCACGCCTGCCACTTCCACGAAACGCATGACAACGCCACCAAAATCAAATCCCAGGTGCACTAGACCCAGGGGAAGCTCGGCAATAGACGCGCAACTCCGGGAAATCACGGGCGACGGAGTGGCATGCGTGAGAGTGAGAGGCTGTGCGAGAGGAAGGGGTCAGCCTTGTACTCACGCCTGCTACTTCCACGAAACACATCACCACGCGAATAAAATGGATTCCCGCGTGCACTAGATAGTCCCAGGGGAGCTGGGGGTTAGGCGCACACCTCCTGCAAGTCACGGGAGCCGTGGTGGCACGCCTTCGAGTGAGAGGCTGTGCACTACGAGGCACATGTGCTGAAGAAGGCGGTGAGCCTTGTACTCACGCCTGCCACTTCCACGAAACGCATGACAACGCCTCCAAAATCAAATCCCAGGTGCACTAGACCCAGGGGAACCTCGGCAATAGACGCGCAACTCCGGAAAATCACGGGCGACGGAGTGGCATGCGTGAGAGTGAGAGGCTGTGCAAGAGGAAGGGGTCAGCCTTGTACTCACGCCTGCTACTTCCACGAAACACATCACCACGCGGCCAAAACCGATTCCCGGGTGCACTAGATAGTCCCAGGGGAGTTGGAGAGTAGGCGCGCAGCTCCTGCCAAATCACGGGAGCCGTAGTGGCACGCCTGCCAGTGAGAGGCTGTGCACTGTGAGGCACATGTGCTAAAGAAGGCGGTGACTCTTGTACTTACTCCTGCTACTTCCACCAAACACATCACCACGCGGCTAAAATGGATTCCCGCGTGCACTAGATAGTCCCAGAGGAGTTGGGGGTTAGGCGCGCACCTCCTGCAAGTCACGGGAGCCGTGGTGGCACGCCTGCGAGTGAGAGGCTGTGCACTATGAGGCACATGTGGTAAAGAAGGCGGTGAGCCTTGTACTCACGCCTGCCACTTCAACGAAACGCATGACAACGCCTCCAAAATCAAATCCCAGGTGCACTAGACCCAGGGGAACCTCGGCAATAGACGCGCAACTCCGGAAAATAACGGGCGACGGAGTGGCATGCGTGAGAGTGAGAAGCTGTGCAAGAGGAAGGGGTCAGCCTTGTACTCACGCCTGCTACTTCCACGAAACACATCACCACGCGAATAAAATGGATTCCCGCGTGCACTAGATAGTCCCAGGGGAGTTGGGGGTTAGGCGCGCACCTCCTGCAAGTCACGGGAGCCGTGGTGGCACGCCTGCGAGTGAGAGGCTGTGCACTATGAGGCACATGTGGTAAAGAAGGCGGTGAGCCTTGTACGCACGCCTGCCACTTCCACGAAACACATGACAACGCCACCAAAATCAAATCCCAGGTGCACTAGACCCAGGGGAACCTCGGCAATAGACGCGCAACTCCGGAAAATAACGGGCGACGGAGTGGCATGCGTGAGAGTGAGAAGCTGTGCAAGAGGAAGGGGTCAGCCTTGTACTCACGCCTGCTACTTTCACGAAACACATCACCACGCGAATAAAATGGATTCCCGCGTGCACTAGATAGTCCCAGGGGAGTTGGGGGTTAGGCGCGCACCTCCTGCAAGTCACGGGAGCCGTGGTGGCACGCCTGCGAGTGAGAGGCTGTGCACTATGAGGCACATGTGCTAAAGAAGGCGGTGAGCCTTGTACTCACGCCTGCCACTTCCACGAAACGCATGACAACGCCACCAAAATCAAATCCCAGGTGCACTAGACCCAGGGGAAGCTCGGCAATAGACGCGCAACTCCGGGAAATCACGGGCAACGGAGTGGCATGCGTGAGAGTGAGAGGCTGTGCGAGAGGAAGGGGTCAGCCTTGTACTCACGCCTGCTACTTCCACGAAACACATCACCACGCGAATAAAATGGATTCCCGCGTGCACTAGATAGTCCCAGGGGAGTTGGGGGTTAGGCGCGCACCTCCTGCAAGTCACGGGAGCCGTGGTGGCACGCCTGCGAGTGAGAGGCTGTGCACTATGAGGCACATGTGCTGAAGAAGGCGGTGAGCCTTGTACTCACGCCTGCCACTTCCACGAAACGCATGACAACGCCACCAAAATCAAATCCCAGGTGCACTAGACCCAGGGGAAGCTCGGCAATAGACGCGCAACTCCGGAAAATCACGGGCGACGGAGTGGCATGCGTGAGAGTGAGAGGCTGTGCAAGAGGAAGGGGTCAGCCTTGTACTCACGCCTGCTACTTCCACGAAACACATCACCACGCGAATAAAATGGATTCCCGCGTGCACTAGATAGTCCCAGGGGAGTTGGGGGCTAGGCGCGCACCTCCTGCAAGTCACGGGAGCCGTGGTGGCACGCCAGCGAGTGAGAGGCTGTGCACTATGAGGCACATGTGCTAAAGAAGGCGGTGAGCCTTGTACTCACGCCTGCCACTTCCACGAAACGCATGACAACGCCACCAAAATCAAATCCCAGGTGCACTAGACCCAGGGGAAGCTCGGCAATAGACGAGCAACTCCGGTAAATCACGGGCGACGGAGTGGCATGCGTGAGAGTGAGAGGCTGTGCGAGAGGAAGGGGTCAGCCTTGTACTCACGCCTGCTACTTCCACGAAACACATCACCACGCGAATAAAATGGATTCCCGCGTGCACTAGATAGTCCCAGGGGAGTTGGGGGTTAGGCGCGCACCTCCTGCAAGTCACGGGAGCCGTGGTGGCACGCCTGCGAGTGAGAGGCTGTGCACTATGAGGCACATGTGCTGAAGAAGGCGGTGAGCCTTGTACTCACGCCTGCCACTTCCACGAAACGCATGACAACGCCACCAAAATCAAATCCCAGGTGCACTAGACCCAGGGGAACCTCGGCAATAGACGCCCAACTCCGGAAAATCACGGGCGACGGAGTGGCATGCGTGAGAGTGAGAGGCTGTGCAAGAGGAAGGGGTCAGCCTTGTACTCACGCCTGCTACTTCCACGAAACACATCACCACGCGAATAAAATGGATTCCCGCGTGCACTAGATAGTCCCAGGGGAGTTGGGGGTTAGGCGCGCACCTCCTGCAAGTCACGGGAGCCGTGGTGGCACGCCTGCGAGTGAGAGGCTGTGCACTATGAGGCACATGTGCTAAAGAAGGCGGTGAGCCTTGTACTCACGCCTGCCACTTCCACGAAACGCATGACAACGCCACCAAAATCAAATCCCAGGTGCACTAGACCCAGGGGAACCTCGGCAATAGACGCGCAACTCCGGAAAATCACGGGCGACGGAGTGGCATGCGTGAGAGTGAGAGGCTGTGAAAGAGGAAGGGGTCAGCCTTGTACTCACGCCTGCTACTTCCACGAAACACATCACCACGCGGCCAAAACCGATTCCCGGGTGCACTAGATAGTCCCAGGGGAGTTGGAGAGTAGGCGCGCAGCTCCTGCCAAATCACGGGAGCCGTAGTGGCACGCCTGCCAGTGAGAGGCTGTGCACTGTGAGGCACATGTGCTAAAGAAGGCGGTGACTCCTGTACTTACTCCTGCTACCTCCACCAAACACATCACCACGCGGCTAAAATGGATTCCCGCGTGCACTAGATAGTCCCAGGGGAGTTGGGGGTTAGGCGCGCACCTCCTGCAAGTCACGGGAGCCGTGGTGGCACGCCTGCGAGTGAGAGGCTGTGCACTAAGAGGCACGTGTGGTAAAGAAGGCGGTGAGCCTTGTACTCACGCCTGCCACTTCCACGAAACGCATGACAACGCCACCAAAATCAAATCCCAGGTGCACTAGACCCAGGGGAAGCTCGGCAATAGACGCGCAACTCCGGGAAATCACGGGCGACGGAGTGGCATGCGTGAGAGTGAGAGGCTGTGCGAGAGGAAGGGGTCAGCCTTGTACTCACGCCTGCTACTTCCACGAAACACATCACCACGCGAATAAAATGGATTCCCGCGTGCACTAGATAGTCCCAGGGGAGCTGGGGGTTAGGCGCACACCTCCTGCAAGTCACGGGAGCCGTGGTGGCACGCCTTCGAGTGAGAGGCTGTGCACTACGAGGCACATGTGCTGAAGAAGGCGGTGAGCCTTGTACTCACGCCTGCCACTTCCACGAAACGCATGACAACGCCTCCAAAATCAAATCCCAGGTGCACTAGACCCAGGGGAACCTCGGCAATAGACGCGCAACTCCGGAAAATCACGGGCGACGGAGTGGCATGCGTGAGAGTGAGAGGCTGTGCAAGAGGAAGGGGTCAGCCTTGTACTCACGCCTGCTACTTCCACGAAACACATCACCACGCGGCCAAAACCGATTCCCGGGTGCACTAGATAGTCCCAGGGGAGTTGGAGAGTAGGCGCGCAGCTCCTGCCAAATCACGGGAGCCGTAGTGGCACGCCTGCCAGTGAGAGGCTGTGCACTGTGAGGCACATGTGCTAAAGAAGGCGGTGACTCTTGTACTTACTCCTGCTACTTCCACCAAACACATCACCACGCGGCTAAAATGGATTCCCGCGTGCACTAGATAGTCCCAGAGGAGTTGGGGGTTAGGCGCGCACCTCCTGCAAGTCACGGGAGCCGTGGTGGCACGCCTGCGAGTGAGAGGCTGTGCACTATGAGGCACATGTGGTAAAGAAGGCGGTGAGCCTTGTACTCACGCCTGCCACTTCAACGAAACGCATGACAACGCCTCCAAAATCAAATCCCAGGTGCACTAGACCCAGGGGAACCTCGGCAATAGACGCGCAACTCCGGAAAATAACGGGCGACGGAGTGGCATGCGTGAGAGTGAGAAGCTGTGCAAGAGGAAGGGGTCAGCCTTGTACTCACGCCTGCTACTTCCACGAAACACATCACCACGCGAATAAAATGGATTCCCGCGTGCACTAGATAGTCCCAGGGGAGTTGGGGGTTAGGCGCGCACCTCCTGCAAGTCACGGGAGCCGTGGTGGCACGCCTGCGAGTGAGAGGCTGTGCACTATGAGGCACATGTGGTAAAGAAGGCGGTGAGCCTTGTACGCACGCCTGCCACTTCCACGAAACACATGACAACGCCACCAAAATCAAATCCCAGGTGCACTAGACCCAGGGGAACCTCGGCAATAGACGCGCAACTCCGGAAAATCACGGGCGACGGAGTGGCATGCGTGAGAGTGAGAAGCTGTGCAAGAGGAAGGGGTCAGCCTTGTACTCACGCCTGCTACTTTCACGAAACACATCACCACGCGAATAAAATGGATTCCCGCGTGCACTAGATAGTCCCAGGGGAGTTGGGGGTTAGGCGCGCACCTCCTGCAAGTCACGGGAGCCGTGGTGGCACGCCTGCGAGTGAGAGGCTGTGCACTATGAGGCACATGTGCTAAAGAAGGCGGTGAGCCTTGTACTCACGCCTGCCACTTCCACGAAACGCATGACAACGCCACCAAAATCAAATCCCAGGTGCACTAGACCCAGGGGAAGCTCGGCAATAGACGCGCAACTCCGGGAAATCACGGGCAACGGAGTGGCATGCGTGAGAGTGAGAGGCTGTGCGAGAGGAAGGGGTCAGCCTTGTACTCACGCCTGCTACTTCCACGAAACACATCACCACGCGAATAAAATGGATTCCCGCGTGCACTAGATAGTCCCAGGGGAGTTGGGGGTTAGGCGCGCACCTCCTGCAAGTCACGGGAGCCGTGGTGGCACGCCTGCGAGTGAGAGGCTGTGCACTATGAGGCACATGTGCTGAAGAAGGCGGTGAGCCTTGTACTCACGCCTGCCACTTCCACGAAACGCATGACAACGCCACCAAAATCAAATCCCAGGTGCACTAGACCCAGGGGAAGCTCGGCAATAGACGCGCAACTCCGGAAAATCACGGGCGACGGAGTGGCATGCGTGAGAGTGAGAGGCTGTGCAAGAGGAAGGGGTCAGCCTTGTACTCACGCCTGCTACTTCCACGAAACACATCACCACGCGAATAAAATGGATTCCCGCGTGCACTAGATAGTCCCAGGGGAGTTGGGGGCTAGGCGCGCACCTCCTGCAAGTCACGGGAGCCGTGGTGGCACGCCTGCGAGTGAGAGGCTGTGCACTATGAGGCACATGTGCTAAAGAAGGCGGTGAGCCTTGTACTCACGCCTGCCACTTCCACGAAACGCATGACAACGCCACCAAAATCAAATCCCAGGTGCACTAGACCCAGGGGAAGCTCGGCAATAGACGAGCAACTCCGGTAAATCACGGGCGACGGAGTGGCATGCGTGAGAGTGAGAGGCTGTGCGAGAGGAAGGGGTCAGCCTTGTACTCACGCCTGCTACTTCCACGAAACACATCACCACGCGAATAAAATGGATTCCCGCGTGCACTAGATAGTCCCAGGGGAGTTGGGGGTTAGGCGCGCACCTCCTGCAAGTCACGGGAGCCGTGGTGGCACGCCTGCGAGTGAGAGGCTGTGCACTATGAGGCACATGTGCTGAAGAAGGCGGTGAGCCTTGTACTCACGCCTGCCACTTCCACGAAACGCATGACAACGCCACCAAAATCAAATCCCAGGTGCACTAGACCCAGGGGAACCTCGGCAATAGACGCCCAACTCCGGAAAATCACGGGCGACGGAGTGGCATGCGTGAGAGTGAGAGGCTGTGCAAGAGGAAGGGGTCAGCCTTGTACTCACGCCTGCTACTTCCACGAAACACATCACCACGCGAATAAAATGGATTCCCGCGTGCACTAGATAGTCCCAGGGGAGTTGGGGGTTAGGCGCGCACCTCCTGCAAGTCACGGGAGCCGTGGTGGCACGCCTGCGAGTGAGAGGCTGTGCACTATGAGGCACATGTGCTAAAGAAGGCGGTGAGCCTTGTACTCACGCCTGCCACTTCCACGAAACGCATGACAACGCCACCAAAATCAAATCCCAGGTGCACTAGACCCAGGGGAACCTCGGCAATAGACGCGCAACTCCGGAAAATCACGGGCGACGGAGTGGCATGCGTGAGAGTGAGAGGCTGTGAAAGAGGAAGGGGTCAGCCTTGTACTCACGCCTGCTACTTCCACGAAACACATCACCACGCGGCCAAAACCGATTCCCGGGTGCACTAGATAGTCCCAGGGGAGTTGGAGAGTAGGCGCGCAGCTCCTGCCAAATCACGGGAGCCGTAGTGGCACGCCTGCCAGTGAGAGGCTGTGCACTGTGAGGCACATGTGCTAAAGAAGGCGGTGACTCCTGTACTTACTCCTGCTACCTCCACCAAACACATCACCACGCGGCTAAAATGGATTCCCGCGTGCACTAGATAGTCCCAGGGGAGTTGGGGGTTAGGCGCGCACCTCCTGCAAGTCACGGGAGCCGTGGTGGCACGCCTGCCAGTGAGAGGCTGTGCACTATGAGGCACGTGTGGTAAAGAAGGCGGTGAGCCTTGTACTCACGCCTGCCACTTCCACGAAACGCATGACAACGCCACCAAAATCAAATCCCAGGTGCACTAGACCCAGGGGAAGCTCGGCAATAGACGCGCAACTCCGGGAAATCACGGGCGACGGAGTGGCATGCGTGAGAGTGAGAGGCTGTGCGAGAGGAAGGGGTCAGCCTTGTACTCACGCCTGCTACTTCCACGAAACACATCACCACGCGAATAAAATGGATTCCCGCGTGCACTAGATAGTCCCAGGGGAGCTGGGGGTTAGGCGCACACCTCCTGCAAGTCACGGGAGCCGTGGTGGCACGCCTTCGAGTGAGAGGCTGTGCACTACGAGGCACATGTGCTGAAGAAGGCGGTGAGCCTTGTACTCACGCCTGCCACTTCCACGAAACGCATGACAACGCCTCCAAAATCAAATCCCAGGTGCACTAGACCCAGGGGAACCTCGGCAATAGACGCGCAACTCCGGAAAATCACGGGCGACGGAGTGGCATGCGTGAGAGTGAGAGGCTGTGCAAGAGGAAGGGGTCAGCCTTGTACTCACGCCTGCTACTTCCACGAAACACATCACCACGCGGCCAAAACCGATTCCCGGGTGCACTAGATAGTCCCAGGGGAGTTGGAGAGTAGGCGCGCAGCTCCTGCCAAATCACGGGAGCCGTAGTGGCACGCCTGCCAGTGAGAGGCTGTGCACTGTGAGGCACATGTGCTAAAGAAGGCGGTGACTCTTGTACTTACTCCTGCTACTTCCACCAAACACATCACCACGCGGCTAAAATGGATTCCCGCGTGCACTAGATAGTCCCAGAGGAGTTGGGGGTTAGGCGCGCACCTCCTGCAAGTCACGGGAGCCGTGGTGGCACGCCTGCGAGTGAGAGGCTGTGCACTATGAGGCACATGTGGTAAAGAAGGCGGTGAGCCTTGTACTCACGCCTGCCACTTCAACGAAACGCATGACAACGCCTCCAAAATCAAATCCCAGGTGCACTAGACCCAGGGGAACCTCGGCAATAGACGCGCAACTCCGGAAAATAACGGGCGACGGAGTGGCATGCGTGAGAGTGAGAAGCTGTGCAAGAGGAAGGGGTCAGCCTTGTACTCACGCCTGCTACTTCCACGAAACACATCACCACGCGAATAAAATGGATTCCCGCGTGCACTAGATAGTCCCAGGGGAGTTGGGGGTTAGGCGCGCACCTCCTGCAAGTCACGGGAGCCGTGGTGGCACGCCTGCGAGTGAGAGGCTGTGCACTATGAGGCACATGTGGTAAAGAAGGCGGTGAGCCTTGTACGCACGCCTGCCACTTCCACGAAACACATGACAACGCCACCAAAATCAAATCCCAGGTGCACTAGACCCAGGGGAACCTCGGCAATAGACGCGCAACTCCGGAAAATCACGGGCGACGGAGTGGCATGCGTGAGAGTGAGAAGCTGTGCAAGAGGAAGGGGTCAGCCTTGTACTCACGCCTGCTACTTTCACGAAACACATCACCACGCGAATAAAATGGATTCCCGCGTGCACTAGATAGTCCCAGGGGAGTTGGGGGTTAGGCGCGCACCTCCTGCAAGTCACGGGAGCCGTGGTGGCACGCCTGCGAGTGAGAGGCTGTGCACTATGAGGCACATGTGCTAAAGAAGGCGGTGAGCCTTGTACTCACGCCTGCCACTTCCACGAAACGCATGACAACGCCACCAAAATCAAATCCCAGGTGCACTAGACCCAGGGGAAGCTCGGCAATAGACGCGCAACTCCGGGAAATCACGGGCAACGGAGTGGCATGCGTGAGAGTGAGAGGCTGTGCGAGAGGAAGGGGTCAGCCTTGTACTCACGCCTGCTACTTCCACGAAACACATCACCACGCGAATAAAATGGATTCCCGCGTGCACTAGATAGTCCCAGGGGAGTTGGGGGTTAGGCGCGCACCTCCTGCAAGTCACGGGAGCCGTGGTGGCACGCCTGCGAGTGAGAGGCTGTGCACTATGAGGCACATGTGCTGAAGAAGGCGGTGAGCCTTGTACTCACGCCTGCCACTTCCACGAAACGCATGACAACGCCACCAAAATCAAATCCCAGGTGCACTAGACCCAGGGGAAGCTCGGCAATAGACGCGCAACTCCGGAAAATCACGGGCGACGGAGTGGCATGCGTGAGAGTGAGAGGCTGTGCAAGAGGAAGGGGTCAGCCTTGTACTCACGCCTGCTACTTCCACGAAACACATCACCACGCGAATAAAATGGATTCCCGCGTGCACTAGATAGTCCCAGGGGAGTTGGGGGCTAGGCGCGCACCTCCTGCAAGTCACGGGAGCCGTGGTGGCACGCCTGCGAGTGAGAGGCTGTGCACTATGAGGCACATGTGCTAAAGAAGGCGGTGAGCCTTGTACTCACGCCTGCCACTTCCACGAAACGCATGACAACGCCACCAAAATCAAATCCCAGGTGCACTAGACCCAGGGGAAGCTCGGCAATAGACGAGCAACTCCGGTAAATCACGGGCGACGGAGTGGCATGCGTGAGAGTGAGAGGCTGTGCGAGAGGAAGGGGTCAGCCTTGTACTCACGCCTGCTACTTCCACGAAACACATCACCACGCGAATAAAATGGATTCCCGCGTGCACTAGATAGTCCCAGGGGAGTTGGGGGTTAGGCGCGCACCTCCTGCAAGTCACGGGAGCCGTGGTGGCACGCCTGCGAGTGAGAGGCTGTGCACTATGAGGCACATGTGCTGAAGAAGGCGGTGAGCCTTGTACTCACGCCTGCCACTTCCACGAAACGCATGACAACGCCACCAAAATCAAATCCCAGGTGCACTAGACCCAGGGGAACCTCGGCAATAGACGCCCAACTCCGGAAAATCACGGGCGACGGAGTGGCATGCGTGAGAGTGAGAGGCTGTGCAAGAGGAAGGGGTCAGCCTTGTACTCACGCCTGCTACTTCCACGAAACACATCACCACGCGAATAAAATGGATTCCCGCGTGCACTAGATAGTCCCAGGGGAGTTGGGGGTTAGGCGCGCACCTCCTGCAAGTCACGGGAGCCGTGGTGGCACGCCTGCGAGTGAGAGGCTGTGCACTATGAGGCACATGTGCTAAAGAAGGCGGTGAGCCTTGTACTCACGCCTGCCACTTCCACGAAACGCATGACAACGCCACCAAAATCAAATCCCAGGTGCACTAGACCCAGGGGAACCTCGGCAATAGACGCGCAACTCCGGAAAATCACGGGCGACGGAGTGGCATGCGTGAGAGTGAGAGGCTGTGAAAGAGGAAGGGGTCAGCCTTGTACTCACGCCTGCTACTTCCACGAAACACATCACCACGCGGCCAAAACCGATTCCCGGGTGCACTAGATAGTCCCAGGGGAGTTGGAGAGTAGGCGCGCAGCTCCTGCCAAATCACGGGAGCCGTAGTGGCACGCCTGCCAGTGAGAGGCTGTGCACTGTGAGGCACATGTGCTAAAGAAGGCGGTGACTCCTGTACTTACTCCTGCTACCTCCACCAAACACATCACCACGCGGCTAAAATGGATTCCCGCGTGCACTAGATAGTCCCAGGGGAGTTGGGGGTTAGGCGCGCACCTCCTGCAAGTCACGGGAGCCGTGGTGGCACGCCTGCGAGTGAGAGGCTGTGCACTAAGAGGCACGTGTGGTAAAGAAGGCGGTGAGCCTTGTACTCACGCCTGCCACTTCCACGAAACGCATGACAACGCCACCAAAATCAAATCCCAGGTGCACTAGACCCAGGGGAAGCTCGGCAATAGACGCGCAACTCCGGGAAATCACGGGCGACGGAGTGGCATGCGTGAGAGTGAGAGGCTGTGCGAGAGGAAGGGGTCAGCCTTGTACTCACGCCTGCTACTTCCACGAAACACATCACCACGCGAATAAAATGGATTCCCGCGTGCACTAGATAGTCCCAGGGGAGCTGGGGGTTAGGCGCACACCTCCTGCAAGTCACGGGAGCCGTGGTGGCACGCCTTCGAGTGAGAGGCTGTGCACTACGAGGCACATGTGCTGAAGAAGGCGGTGAGCCTTGTACTCACGCCTGCCACTTCCACGAAACGCATGACAACGCCTCCAAAATCAAATCCCAGGTGCACTAGACCCAGGGGAACCTCGGCAATAGACGCGCAACTCCGGAAAATCACGGGCGACGGAGTGGCATGCGTGAGAGTGAGAGGCTGTGCAAGAGGAAGGGGTCAGCCTTGTACTCACGCCTGCTACTTCCACGAAACACATCACCACGCGGCCAAAACCGATTCCCGGGTGCACTAGATAGTCCCAGGGGAGTTGGAGAGTAGGCGCGCAGCTCCTGCCAAATCACGGGAGCCGTAGTGGCACGCCTGCCAGTGAGAGGCTGTGCACTGTGAGGCACATGTGCTAAAGAAGGCGGTGACTCTTGTACTTACTCCTGCTACTTCCACCAAACACATCACCACGCGGCTAAAATGGATTCCCGCGTGCACTAGATAGTCCCAGAGGAGTTGGGGGTTAGGCGCGCACCTCCTGCAAGTCACGGGAGCCGTGGTGGCACGCCTGCGAGTGAGAGGCTGTGCACTATGAGGCACATGTGGTAAAGAAGGCGGTGAGCCTTGTACTCACGCCTGCCACTTCAACGAAACGCATGACAACGCCTCCAAAATCAAATCCCAGGTGCACTAGACCCAGGGGAACCTCGGCAATAGACGCGCAACTCCGGAAAATAACGGGCGACGGAGTGGCATGCGTGAGAGTGAGAAGCTGTGCAAGAGGAAGGGGTCAGCCTTGTACTCACGCCTGCTACTTCCACGAAACACATCACCACGCGAATAAAATGGATTCCCGCGTGCACTAGATAGTCCCAGGGGAGTTGGGGGTTAGGCGCGCACCTCCTGCAAGTCACGGGAGCCGTGGTGGCACGCCTGCGAGTGAGAGGCTGTGCACTATGAGGCACATGTGGTAAAGAAGGCGGTGAGCCTTGTACGCACGCCTGCCACTTCCACGAAACACATGACAACGCCACCAAAATCAAATCCCAGGTGCACTAGACCCAGGGGAACCTCGGCAATAGACGCGCAACTCCGGAAAATCACGGGCGACGGAGTGGCATGCGTGAGAGTGAGAAGCTGTGCAAGAGGAAGGGGTCAGCCTTGTACTCACGCCTGCTACTTTCACGAAACACATCACCACGCGAATAAAATGGATTCCCGCGTGCACTAGATAGTCCCAGGGGAGTTGGGGGTTAGGCGCGCACCTCCTGCAAGTCACGGGAGCCGTGGTGGCACGCCTGCGAGTGAGAGGCTGTGCACTATGAGGCACATGTGCTAAAGAAGGCGGTGAGCCTTGTACTCACGCCTGCCACTTCCACGAAACGCATGACAACGCCACCAAAATCAAATCCCAGGTGCACTAGACCCAGGGGAAGCTCGGCAATAGACGCGCAACTCCGGGAAATCACGGGCAACGGAGTGGCATGCGTGAGAGTGAGAGGCTGTGCGAGAGGAAGGGGTCAGCCTTGTACTCACGCCTGCTACTTCCACGAAACACATCACCACGCGAATAAAATGGATTCCCGCGTGCACTAGATAGTCCCAGGGGAGTTGGGGGTTAGGCGCGCACCTCCTGCAAGTCACGGGAGCCGTGGTGGCACGCCTGCGAGTGAGAGGCTGTGCACTATGAGGCACATGTGCTGAAGAAGGCGGTGAGCCTTGTACTCACGCCTGCCACTTCCACGAAACGCATGACAACGCCACCAAAATCAAATCCCAGGTGCACTAGACCCAGGGGAAGCTCGGCAATAGACGCGCAACTCCGGAAAATCACGGGCGACGGAGTGGCATGCGTGAGAGTGAGAGGCTGTGCAAGAGGAAGGGGTCAGCCTTGTACTCACGCCTGCTACTTCCACGAAACACATCACCACGCGAATAAAATGGATTCCCGCGTGCACTAGATAGTCCCAGGGGAGTTGGGGGCTAGGCGCGCACCTCCTGCAAGTCACGGGAGCCGTGGTGGCACGCCTGCGAGTGAGAGGCTGTGCACTATGAGGCACATGTGCTAAAGAAGGCGGTGAGCCTTGTACTCACGCCTGCCACTTCCACGAAACGCATGACAACGCCACCAAAATCAAATCCCAGGTGCACTAGACCCAGGGGAAGCTCGGCAATAGACGAGCAACTCCGGTAAATCACGGGCGACGGAGTGGCATGCGTGAGAGTGAGAGGCTGTGCGAGAGGAAGGGGTCAGCCTTGTACTCACGCCTGCTACTTCCACGAAACACATCACCACGCGAATAAAATGGATTCCCGCGTGCACTAGATAGTCCCAGGGGAGTTGGGGGTTAGGCGCGCACCTCCTGCAAGTCACGGGAGCCGTGGTGGCACGCCTGCGAGTGAGAGGCTGTGCACTATGAGGCACATGTGCTGAAGAAGGCGGTGAGCCTTGTACTCACGCCTGCCACTTCCACGAAACGCATGACAACGCCACCAAAATCAAATCCCAGGTGCACTAGACCCAGGGGAACCTCGGCAATAGACGCCCAACTCCGGAAAATCACGGGCGACGGAGTGGCATGCGTGAGAGTGAGAGGCTGTGCAAGAGGAAGGGGTCAGCCTTGTACTCACGCCTGCTACTTCCACGAAACACATCACCACGCGAATAAAATGGATTCCCGCGTGCACTAGATAGTCCCAGGGGAGTTGGGGGTTAGGCGCGCACCTCCTGCAAGTCACGGGAGCCGTGGTGGCACGCCTGCGAGTGAGAGGCTGTGCACTATGAGGCACATGTGCTAAAGAAGGCGGTGAGCCTTGTACTCACGCCTGCCACTTCCACGAAACGCATGACAACGCCACCAAAATCAAATCCCAGGTGCACTAGACCCAGGGGAACCTCGGCAATAGACGCGCAACTCCGGAAAATCACGGGCGACGGAGTGGCATGCGTGAGAGTGAGAGGCTGTGAAAGAGGAAGGGGTCAGCCTTGTACTCACGCCTGCTACTTCCACGAAACACATCACCACGCGGCCAAAACCGATTCCCGGGTGCACTAGATAGTCCCAGGGGAGTTGGAGAGTAGGCGCGCAGCTCCTGCCAAATCACGGGAGCCGTAGTGGCACGCCTGCCAGTGAGAGGCTGTGCACTGTGAGGCACATGTGCTAAAGAAGGCGGTGACTCCTGTACTTACTCCTGCTACCTCCACCAAACACATCACCACGCGGCTAAAATGGATTCCCGCGTGCACTAGATAGTCCCAGGGGAGTTGGGGGTTAGGCGCGCACCTCCTGCAAGTCACGGGAGCCGTGGTGGCACGGCTGCCAGTGAGAGGCTGTGCACTATGAGGCACGTGTGGTAAAGAAGGCGGTGAGCCTTGTACTCACGCCTGCCACTTCCACGAAACGCATGACAACGCCACCAAAATCAAATCCCAGGTGCACTAGACCCAGGGGAAGCTCGGCAATAGACGCGCAACTCCGGGAAATCACGGGCGACGGAGTGGCATGCGTGAGAGTGAGAGGCTGTGCGAGAGGAAGGGGTCAGCCTTGTACTCACGCCTGCTACTTCCACGAAACACATCACCACGCGAATAAAATGGATTCCCGCGTGCACTAGATAGTCCCAGGGGAGCTGGGGGTTAGGCGCACACCTCCTGCAAGTCACGGGAGCCGTGGTGGCACGCCTTCGAGTGAGAGGCTGTGCACTACGAGGCACATGTGCTGAAGAAGGCGGTGAGCCTTGTACTCACGCCTGCCACTTCCACGAAACGCATGACAACGCCTCCAAAATCAAATCCCAGGTGCACTAGACCCAGGGGAACCTCGGCAATAGACGCGCAACTCCGGAAAATCACGGGCGACGGAGTGGCATGCGTGAGAGTGAGAGGCTGTGCAAGAGGAAGGGGTCAGCCTTGTACTCACGCCTGCTACTTCCACGAAACACATCACCACGCGGCCAAAACCGATTCCCGGGTGCACTAGATAGTCCCAGGGGAGTTGGAGAGTAGGCGCGCAGCTCCTGCCAAATCACGGGAGCCGTAGTGGCACGCCTGCCAGTGAGAGGCTGTGCACTGTGAGGCACATGTGCTAAAGAAGGCGGTGACTCTTGTACTTACTCGTGCTACTTCCACCAAACACATCACCACGCGGCTAAAATGGATTCCCGCGTGCACTAGATAGTCCCAGAGGAGTTGGGGGTTAGGCGCGCACCTCCTGCAAGTCACGGGAGCCGTGGTGGCACGCCTGCGAGTGAGAGGCTGTGCACTATGAGGCACATGTGGTAAAGAAGGCGGTGAGCCTTGTACTCACGCCTGCCACTTCAACGAAACGCATGACAACGCCTCCAAAATCAAATCCCAGGTGCACTAGACCCAGGGGAACCTCGGCAATAGACGCGCAACTCCGGAAAATAACGGGCGACGGAGTGGCATGCGTGAGAGTGAGAAGCTGTGCAAGAGGAAGGGGTCAGCCTTGTACTCACGCCTGCTACTTCCACGAAACACATCACCACGCGAATAAAATGGATTCCCGCGTGCACTAGATAGTCCCAGGGGAGTTGGGGGTTAGGCGCGCACCTCCTGCAAGTCACGGGAGCCGTGGTGGCACGCCTGCGAGTGAGAGGCTGTGCACTATGAGGCACATGTGGTAAAGAAGGCGGTGAGCCTTGTACGCACGCCTGCCACTTCCACGAAACACATGACAACGCCACCAAAATCAAATCCCAGGTGCACTAGACCCAGGGGAACCTCGGCAATAGACGCGCAACTCCGGAAAATCACGGGCGACGGAGTGGCATGCGTGAGAGTGAGAAGCTGTGCAAGAGGAAGGGGTCAGCCTTGTACTCACGCCTGCTACTTTCACGAAACACATCACCACGCGAATAAAATGGATTCCCGCGTGCACTAGATAGTCCCAGGGGAGTTGGGGGTTAGGCGCGCACCTCCTGCAAGTCACGGGAGCCGTGGTGGCACGCCTGCGAGTGAGAGGCTGTGCACTATGAGGCACATGTGCTAAAGAAGGCGGTGAGCCTTGTACTCACGCCTGCCACTTCCACGAAACGCATGACAACGCCACCAAAATCAAATCCCAGGTGCACTAGACCCAGGGGAAGCTCGGCAATAGACGCGCAACTCCGGGAAATCACGGGCAACGGAGTGGCATGCGTGAGAGTGAGAGGCTGTGCGAGAGGAAGGGGTCAGCCTTGTACTCACGCCTGCTACTTCCACGAAACACATCACCACGCGAATAAAATGGATTCCCGCGTGCACTAGATAGTCCCAGGGGAGTTGGGGGTTAGGCGCGCACCTCCTGCAAGTCACGGGAGCCGTGGTGGCACGCCTGCGAGTGAGAGGCTGTGCACTATGAGGCACATGTGCTGAAGAAGGCGGTGAGCCTTGTACTCACGCCTGCCACTTCCACGAAACGCATGACAACGCCACCAAAATCAAATCCCAGGTGCACTAGACCCAGGGGAAGCTCGGCAATAGACGCGCAACTCCGGAAAATCACGGGCGACGGAGTGGCATGCGTGAGAGTGAGAGGCTGTGCAAGAGGAAGGGGTCAGCCTTGTACTCACGCCTGCTACTTCCACGAAACACATCACCACGCGAATAAAATGGATTCCCGCGTGCACTAGATAGTCCCAGGGGAGTTGGGGGCTAGGCGCGCACCTCCTGCAAGTCACGGGAGCCGTGGTGGCACGCCTGCGAGTGAGAGGCTGTGCACTATGAGGCACATGTGCTAAAGAAGGCGGTGAGCCTTGTACTCACGCCTGCCACTTCCACGAAACGCATGACAACGCCACCAAAATCAAATCCCAGGTGCACTAGACCCAGGGGAAGCTCGGCAATAGACGAGCAACTCCGGTAAATCACGGGCGACGGAGTGGCATGCGTGAGAGTGAGAGGCTGTGCGAGAGGAAGGGGTCAGCCTTGTACTCACGCCTGCTACTTCCACGAAACACATCACCACGCGAATAAAATGGATTCCCGCGTGCACTAGATAGTCCCAGGGGAGTTGGGGGTTAGGCGCGCACCTCCTGCAAGTCACGGGAGCCGTGGTGGCACGCCTGCGAGTGAGAGGCTGTGCACTATGAGGCACATGTGCTGAAGAAGGCGGTGAGCCTTGTACTCACGCCTGCCACTTCCACGAAACGCATGACAACGCCACCAAAATCAAATCCCAGGTGCACTAGACCCAGGGGAACCTCGGCAATAGACGCCCAACTCCGGAAAATCACGGGCGACGGAGTGGCATGCGTGAGAGTGAGAGGCTGTGCAAGAGGAAGGGGTCAGCCTTGTACTCACGCCTGCTACTTCCACGAAACACATCACCACGCGAATAAAATGGATTCCCGCGTGCACTAGATAGTCCCAGGGGAGTTGGGGGTTAGGCGCGCACCTCCTGCAAGTCACGGGAGCCGTGGTGGCACGCCTGCGAGTGAGAGGCTGTGCACTATGAGGCACATGTGCTAAAGAAGGCGGTGAGCCTTGTACTCACGCCTGCCACTTCCACGAAACGCATGACAACGCCACCAAAATCAAATCCCAGGTGCACTAGACCCAGGGGAACCTCGGCAATAGACGCGCAACTCCGGAAAATCACGGGCGACGGAGTGGCATGCGTGAGAGTGAGAGGCTGTGAAAGAGGAAGGGGTCAGCCTTGTACTCACGCCTGCTACTTCCACGAAACACATCACCACGCGGCCAAAACCGATTCCCGGGTGCACTAGATAGTCCCAGGGGAGTTGGAGAGTAGGCGCGCAGCTCCTGCCAAATCACGGGAGCCGTAGTGGCACGCCTGCCAGTGAGAGGCTGTGCACTGTGAGGCACATGTGCTAAAGAAGGCGGTGACTCCTGTACTTACTCCTGCTACCTCCACCAAACACATCACCACGCGGCTAAAATGGATTCCCGCGTGCACTAGATAGTCCCAGGGGAGTTGGGGGTTAGGCGCGCACCTCCTGCAAGTCACGGGAGCCGTGGTGGCACGCCTGCCAGTGAGAGGCTGTGCACTATGAGGCACGTGTGGTAAAGAAGGCGGTGAGCCTTGTACTCACGCCTGCCACTTCCACGAAACGCATGACAACGCCACCAAAACCAAATCCCAGGTGCACTAGACCCAGGGGAAGCTCGGCAATAGACGCGCAACTCCGGGAAATCACGGGCGACGGAGTGGCATGCGTGAGAGTGAGAGGCTGTGCGAGAGGAAGGGGTCAGCCTTGTACTCACGCCTGCTACTTCCACGAAACACATCACCACGCGAATAAAATGGATTCCCGCGTGCACTAGATAGTCCCAGGGGAGCTGGGGGTTAGGCGCACACCTCCTGCAAGTCACGGGAGCCGTGGTGGCACGCCTTCGAGTGAGAGGCTGTGCACTACGAGGCACATGTGCTGAAGAAGGCGGTGAGCCTTGTACTCACGCCTGCCACTTCCACGAAACGCATGACAACGCCTCCAAAATCAAATCCCAGGTGCACTAGACCCAGGGGAACCTCGGCAATAGACGCGCAACTCCGGAAAATCACGGGCGACGGAGTGGCATGCGTGAGAGTGAGAGGCTGTGCAAGAGGAAGGGGTCAGCCTTGTACTCACGCCTGCTACTTCCACGAAACACATCACCACGCGGCCAAAACCGATTCCCGGGTGCACTAGATAGTCCCAGGGGAGTTGGAGAGTAGGCGCGCAGCTCCTGCCAAATCACGGGAGCCGTAGTGGCACGCCTGCCAGTGAGAGGCTGTGCACTGTGAGGCACATGTGCTAAAGAAGGCGGTGACTCTTGTACTTACTCCTGCTACTTCCACCAAACACATCACCACGCGGCTAAAATGGATTCCCGCGTGCACTAGATAGTCCCAGAGGAGTTGGGGGTTAGGCGCGCACCTCCTGCAAGTAACGGGAGCCGTGGTGGCACGCCTGCGAGTGAGAGGCTGTGCACTATGAGGCACATGTGGTAAAGAAGGCGGTGAGCCTTGTACTCACGCCTGCCACTTCAACGAAACGCATGACAACGCCTCCAAAATCAAATCCCAGGTGCACTAGACCCAGGGGAACCTCGGCAATAGACGCGCAACTCCGGAAAATAACGGGCGACGGAGTGGCATGCGTGAGAGTGAGAAGCTGTGCAAGAGGAAGGGGTCAGCCTTGTACTCACGCCTGCTACTTCCACGAAACACATCACCACGCGAATAAAATGGATTCCCGCGTGCACTAGATAGTCCCAGGGGAGTTTGGGGTTAGGCGCGCACCTCCTGCAAGTCACGGGAGCCGTGGTGGCACGCCTGCGAGTGAGAGGCTGTGCACTATGAGGCACATGTGGTAAAGAAGGCGGTGAGCCTTGTACGCACGCCTGCCACTTCCACGAAACACATGACAACGCCACCAAAATCAAATCCCAGGTGCACTAGACCCAGGGGAACCTCGGCAATAGACGCGCAACTCCGGAAAATCACGGGCGACGGAGTGGCATGCGTGAGAGTGAGAAGCTGTGCAAGAGGAAGGGGTCAGCCTTGTACTCACGCCTGCTACTTTCACGAAACACATCACCACGCGAATAAAATGGATTCCCGCGTGCACTAGATAGTCCCAGGGGAGTTGGGGGTTAGGCGCGCACCTCCTGCAAGTCACGGGAGCCGTGGTGGCACGCCTGCGAGTGAGAGGCTGTGCACTATGAGGCACATGTGCTAAAGAAGGCGGTGAGCCTTGTACTCACGCCTGCCACTTCCACGAAACGCATGACAACGCCACCAAAATCAAATCCCAGGTGCACTAGACCCAGGGGAAGCTCGGCAATAGACGCGCAACTCCGGGAAATCACGGGCAACGGAGTGGCATGCGTGAGAGTGAGAGGCTGTGCGAGAGGAAGGGGTCAGCCTTGTACTCACGCCTGCTACTTCCACGAAACACATCACCACGCGAATAAAATGGATTCCCGCGTGCACTAGATAGTCCCAGGGGAGTTGGGGGTTAGGCGCGCACCTCCTGCAAGTCACGGGAGCCGTGGTGGCACGCCTGCGAGTGAGAGGCTGTGCACTATGAGGCACATGTGCTGAAGAAGGCGGTGAGCCTTGTACTCACGCCTGCCACTTCCACGAAACGCATGACAACGCCACCAAAATCAAATCCCAGGTGCACTAGACCCAGGGGAAGCTCGGCAATAGACGCGCAACTCCGGAAAATCACGGGCGACGGAGTGGCATGCGTGAGAGTGAGAGGCTGTGCAAGAGGAAGGGGTCAGCCTTGTACTCACGCCTGCTACTTCCACGAAACACATCACCACGCGAATAAAATGGATTCCCGCGTGCACTAGATAGTCCCAGGGGAGTTGGGGGCTAGGCGCGCACCTCCTGCAAGTCACGGGAGCCGTGGTGGCACGCCTGCGAGTGAGAGGCTGTGCACTATGAGGCACATGTGCTAAAGAAGGCGGTGAGCCTTGTACTCACGCCTGCCACTTCCACGAAACGCATGACAACGCCACCAAAATCAAATCCCAGGTGCACTAGACCCAGGGGAAGCTCGGCAATAGACGAGCAACTCCGGTAAATCACGGGCGACGGAGTGGCATGCGTGAGAGTGAGAGGCTGTGCGAGAGGAAGGGGTCAGCCTTGTACTCACGCCTGCTACTTCCACGAAACACATCACCACGCGAATAAAATGGATTCCCGCGTGCACTAGATAGTCCCAGGGGAGTTGGGGGTTAGGCGCGCACCTCCTGCAAGTCACGGGAGCCGTGGTGGCACGCCTGCGAGTGAGAGGCTGTGCACTATGAGGCACATGTGCTGAAGAAGGCGGTGAGCCTTGTACTCACGCCTGCCACTTCCACGAAACGCATGACAACGCCACCAAAATCAAATCCCAGGTGCACTAGACCCAGGGGAACCTCGGCAATAGACGCCCAACTCCGGAAAATCACGGGCGACGGAGTGGCATGCGTGAGAGTGAGAGGCTGTGCAAGAGGAAGGGGTCAGCCTTGTACTCACGCCTGCTACTTCCACGAAACACATCACCACGCGAATAAAATGGATTCCCGCGTGCACTAGATAGTCCCAGGGGAGTTGGGGGTTAGGCGCGCACCTCCTGCAAGTCACGGGAGCCGTGGTGGCACGCCTGCGAGTGAGAGGCTGTGCACTATGAGGCACATGTGCTAAAGAAGGCGGTGAGCCTTGTACTCACGCCTGCCACTTCCACGAAACGCATGACAACGCCACCAAAATCAAATCCCAGGTGCACTAGACCCAGGGGAACCTCGGCAATAGACGCGCAACTCCGGAAAATCACGGGCGACGGAGTGGCATGCGTGAGAGTGAGAGGCTGTGAAAGAGGAAGGGGTCAGCCTTGTACTCACGCCTGCTACTTCCACGAAACACATCACCACGCGGCCAAAACCGATTCCCGGGTGCACTAGATAGTCCCAGGGGAGTTGGAGAGTAGGCGCGCAGCTCCTGCCAAATCACGGGAGCCGTAGTGGCACGCCTGCCAGTGAGAGGCTGTGCACTGTGAGGCACATGTGCTAAAGAAGGCGGTGACTCCTGTACTTACTCCTGCTACCTCCACCAAACACATCACCACGCGGCTAAAATGGATTCCCGCGTGCACTAGATAGTCCCAGGGGAGTTGGGGGTTAGGCGCGCACCTCCTGCAAGTCACGGGAGCCGTGGTGGCACGCCTGCGAGTGAGAGGCTGTGCACTAAGAGGCACGTGTGGTAAAGAAGGCGGTGAGCCTTGTACTCACGCCTGCCACTTCCACGAAACGCATGACAACGCCACCAAAATCAAATCCCAGGTGCACTAGACCCAGGGGAAGCTCGGCAATAGACGCGCAACTCCGGGAAATCACGGGCGACGGAGTGGCATGCGTGAGAGTGAGAGGCTGTGCGAGAGGAAGGGGTCAGCCTTGTACTCACGCCTGCTACTTCCACGAAACACATCACCACGCGAATAAAATGGATTCCCGCGTGCACTAGATAGTCCCAGGGGAGCTGGGGGTTAGGCGCACACCTCCTGCAAGTCACGGGAGCCGTGGTGGCACGCCTTCGAGTGAGAGGCTGTGCACTACGAGGCACATGTGCTGAAGAAGGCGGTGAGCCTTGTACTCACGCCTGCCACTTCCACGAAACGCATGACAACGCCTCCAAAATCAAATCCCAGGTGCACTAGACCCAGGGGAACCTCGGCAATAGACGCGCAACTCCGGAAAATCACGGGCGACGGAGTGGCATGCGTGAGAGTGAGAGGCTGTGCAAGAGGAAGGGGTCAGCCTTGTACTCACGCCTGCTACTTCCACGAAACACATCACCACGCGGCCAAAACCGATTCCCGGGTGCACTAGATAGTCCCAGGGGAGTTGGAGAGTAGGCGCGCAGCTCCTGCCAAATCACGGGAGCCGTAGTGGCACGCCTGCCAGTGAGAGGCTGTGCACTGTGAGGCACATGTGCTAAAGAAGGCGGTGACTCTTGTACTTACTCCTGCTACTTCCACCAAACACATCACCACGCGGCTAAAATGGATTCCCGCGTGCACTAGATAGTCCCAGAGGAGTTGGGGGTTAGGCGCGCACCTCCTGCAAGTCACGGGAGCCGTGGTGGCACGCCTGCGAGTGAGAGGCTGTGCACTATGAGGCACATGTGGTAAAGAAGGCGGTGAGCCTTGTACTCACGCCTGCCACTTCAACGAAACGCATGACAACGCCTCCAAAATCAAATCCCAGGTGCACTAGACCCAGGGGAACCTCGGCAATAGACGCGCAACTCCGGAAAATAACGGGCGACGGAGTGGCATGCGTGAGAGTGAGAAGCTGTGCAAGAGGAAGGGGTCAGCCTTGTACTCACGCCTGCTACTTCCACGAAACACATCACCACGCGAATAAAATGGATTCCCGCGTGCACTAGATAGTCCCAGGGGAGTTGGGGGTTAGGCGCGCACCTCCTGCAAGTCACGGGAGCCGTGGTGGCACGCCTGCGAGTGAGAGGCTGTGCACTATGAGGCACATGTGGTAAAGAAGGCGGTGAGCCTTGTACGCACGCCTGCCACTTCCACGAAACACATGACAACGCCACCAAAATCAAATCCCAGGTGCACTAGACCCAGGGGAACCTCGGCAATAGACGCGCAACTCCGGAAAATCACGGGCGACGGAGTGGCATGCGTGAGAGTGAGAAGCTGTGCAAGAGGAAGGGGTCAGCCTTGTACTCACGCCTGCTACTTTCACGAAACACATCACCACGCGAATAAAATGGATTCCCGCGTGCACTAGATAGTCCCAGGGGAGTTGGGGGTTAGGCGCGCACCTCCTGCAAGTCACGGGAGCCGTGGTGGCACGCCTGCGAGTGAGAGGCTGTGCACTATGAGGCACATGTGCTAAAGAAGGCGGTGAGCCTTGTACTCACGCCTGCCACTTCCACGAAACGCATGACAACGCCACCAAAATCAAATCCCAGGTGCACTAGACCCAGGGGAAGCTCGGCAATAGACGCGCAACTCCGGGAAATCACGGGCAACGGAGTGGCATGCGTGAGAGTGAGAGGCTGTGCGAGAGGAAGGGGTCAGCCTTGTACTCACGCCTGCTACTTCCACGAAACACATCACCACGCGAATAAAATGGATTCCCGCGTGCACTAGATAGTCCCAGGGGAGTTGGGGGTTAGGCGCGCACCTCCTGCAAGTCACGGGAGCCGTGGTGGCACGCCTGCGAGTGAGAGGCTGTGCACTATGAGGCACATGTGCTGAAGAAGGCGGTGAGCCTTGTACTCACGCCTGCCACTTCCACGAAACGCATGACAACGCCACCAAAATCAAATCCCAGGTGCACTAGACCCAGGGGAAGCTCGGCAATAGACGCGCAACTCCGGAAAATCACGGGCGACGGAGTGGCATGCGTGAGAGTGAGAGGCTGTGCAAGAGGAAGGGGTCAGCCTTGTACTCACGCCTGCTACTTCCACGAAACACATCACCACGCGAATAAAATGGATTCCCGCGTGCACTAGATAGTCCCAGGGGAGTTGGGGGCTAGGCGCGCACCTCCTGCAAGTCACGGGAGCCGTGGTGGCACGCCTGCGAGTGAGAGGCTGTGCACTATGAGGCACATGTGCTAAAGAAGGCGGTGAGCCTTGTACTCACGCCTGCCACTTCCACGAAACGCATGACAACGCCACCAAAATCAAATCCCAGGTGCACTAGACCCAGGGGAAGCTCGGCAATAGACGAGCAACTCCGGTAAATCACGGGCGACGGAGTGGCATGCGTGAGAGTGAGAGGCTGTGCGAGAGGAAGGGGTCAGCCTTGTACTCACGCCTGCTACTTCCACGAAACACATCACCACGCGAATAAAATGGATTCCCGCGTGCACTAGATAGTCCCAGGGGAGTTGGGGGTTAGGCGCGCACCTCCTGCAAGTCACGGGAGCCGTGGTGGCACGCCTGCGAGTGAGAGGCTGTGCACTATGAGGCACATGTGCTGAAGAAGGCGGTGAGCCTTGTACTCACGCCTGCCACTTCCACGAAACGCATGACAACGCCACCAAAATCAAATCCCAGGTGCACTAGACCCAGGGGAACCTCGGCAATAGACGCCCAACTCCGGAAAATCACGGGCGACGGAGTGGCATGCGTGAGAGTGAGAGGCTGTGCAAGAGGAAGGGGTCAGCCTTGTACTCACGCCTGCTACTTCCACGAAACACATCACCACGCGAATAAAATGGATTCCCGCGTGCACTAGATAGTCCCAGGGGAGTTGGGGGTTAGGCGCGCACCTCCTGCAAGTCACGGGAGCCGTGGTGGCACGCCTGCGAGTGAGAGGCTGTGCACTATGAGGCACATGTGCTAAAGAAGGCGGTGAGCCTTGTACTCACGCCTGCCACTTCCACGAAACGCATGACAACGCCACCAAAATCAAATCCCAGGTGCACTAGACCCAGGGGAACCTCGGCAATAGACGCGCAACTCCGGAAAATCACGGGCGACGGAGTGGCATGCGTGAGAGTGAGAGGCTGTGAAAGAGGAAGGGGTCAGCCTTGTACTCACGCCTGCTACTTCCACGAAACACATCACCACGCGGCCAAAACCGATTCCCGGGTGCACTAGATAGTCCCAGGGGAGTTGGAGAGTAGGCGCGCAGCTCCTGCCAAATCACGGGAGCCGTAGTGGCACGCCTGCCAGTGAGAGGCTGTGCACTGTGAGGCACATGTGCTAAAGAAGGCGGTGACTCCTGTACTTACTCCTGCTACCTCCACCAAACACATCACCACGCGGCTAAAATGGATTCCCGCGTGCACTAGATAGTCCCAGGGGAGTTGGGGGTTAGGCGCGCACCTCCTGCAAGTCACGGGAGCCGTGGTGGCACGCCTGCCAGTGAGAGGCTGTGCACTATGAGGCACGTGTGGTAAAGAAGGCGGTGAGCCTTGTACTCACGCCTGCCACTTCCACGAAACGCATGACAACGCCACCAAAATCAAATCCCAGGTGCACTAGACCCAGGGGAAGCTCGGCAATAGACGCGCAACTCCGGGAAATCACGGGCGACGGAGTGGCATGCGTGAGAGTGAGAGGCTGTGCGAGAGGAAGGGGTCAGCCTTGTACTCACGCCTGCTACTTCCACGAAACACATCACCACGCGAATAAAATGGATTCCCGCGTGCACTAGATAGTCCCAGGGGAGCTGGGGGTTAGGCGCACACCTCCTGCAAGTCACGGGAGCCGTGGTGGCACGCCTTCGAGTGAGAGGCTGTGCACTACGAGGCACATGTGCTGAAGAAGGCGGTGAGCCTTGTACTCACGCCTGCCACTTCCACGAAACGCATGACAACGCCTCCAAAATCAAATCCCAGGTGCACTAGACCCAGGGGAACCTCGGCAATAGACGCGCAACTCCGGAAAATCACGGGCGACGGAGTGGCATGCGTGAGAGTGAGAGGCTGTGCAAGAGGAAGGGGTCAGCCTTGTACTCACGCCTGCTACTTCCACGAAACACATCACCACGCGGCCAAAACCGATTCCCGGGTGCACTAGATAGTCCCAGGGGAGTTGGAGAGTAGGCGCGCAGCTCCTGCCAAATCACGGGAGCCGTAGTGGCACGCCTGCCAGTGAGAGGCTGTGCACTGTGAGGCACATGTGCTAAAGAAGGCGGTGACTCTTGTACTTACTCCTGCTACTTCCACCAAACACATCACCACGCGGCTAAAATGGATTCCCGCGTGCACTAGATAGTCCCAGAGGAGTTGGGGGTTAGGCGCGCACCTCCTGCAAGTCACGGGAGCCGTGGTGGCACGCCTGCGAGTGAGAGGCTGTGCACTATGAGGCACATGTGGTAAAGAAGGCGGTGAGCCTTGTACTCACGCCTGCCACTTCAACGAAACGCATGACAACGCCTCCAAAATCAAATCCCAGGTGCACTAGACCCAGGGGAACCTCGGCAATAGACGCGCAACTCCGGAAAATAACGGGCGACGGAGTGGCATGCGTGAGAGTGAGAAGCTGTGCAAGAGGAAGGGGTCAGCCTTGTACTCACGCCTGCTACTTCCACGAAACACATCACCACGCGAATAAAATGGATTCCCGCGTGCACTAGATAGTCCCAGGGGAGTTGGGGGTTAGGCGCGCACCTCCTGCAAGTCACGGGAGCCGTGGTGGCACGCCTGCGAGTGAGAGGCTGTGCACTATGAGGCACATGTGGTAAAGAAGGCGGTGAGCCTTGTACGCACGCCTGCCACTTCCACGAAACACATGACAACGCCACCAAAATCAAATCCCAGGTGCACTAGACCCAGGGGAACCTCGGCAATAGACGCGCAACTCCGGAAAATCACGGGCGACGGAGTGGCATGCGTGAGAGTGAGAAGCTGTGCAAGAGGAAGGGGTCAGCCTTGTACTCACGCCTGCTACTTTCACGAAACACATCACCACGCGAATAAAATGGATTCCCGCGTGCACTAGATAGTCCCAGGGGAGTTGGGGGTTAGGCGCGCACCTCCTGCAAGTCACGGGAGCCGTGGTGGCACGCCTGCGAGTGAGAGGCTGTGCACTATGAGGCACATGTGCTAAAGAAGGCGGTGAGCCTTGTACTCACGCCTGCCACTTCCACGAAACGCATGACAACGCCACCAAAATCAAATCCCAGGTGCACTAGACCCAGGGGAAGCTCGGCAATAGACGCGCAACTCCGGGAAATCACGGGCAACGGAGTGGCATGCGTGAGAGTGAGAGGCTGTGCGAGAGGAAGGGGTCAGCCTTGTACTCACGCCTGCTACTTCCACGAAACACATCACCACGCGAATAAAATGGATTCCCGCGTGCACTAGATAGTCCCAGGGGAGTTGGGGGTTAGGCGCGCACCTCCTGCAAGTCACGGGAGCCGTGGTGGCACGCCTGCGAGTGAGAGGCTGTGCACTATGAGGCACATGTGCTGAAGAAGGCGGTGAGCCTTGTACTCACGCCTGCCACTTCCACGAAACGCATGACAACGCCACCAAAATCAAATCCCAGGTGCACTAGACCCAGGGGAAGCTCGGCAATAGACGCGCAACTCCGGAAAATCACGGGCGACGGAGTGGCATGCGTGAGAGTGAGAGGCTGTGCAAGAGGAAGGGGTCAGCCTTGTACTCACGCCTGCTACTTCCACGAAACACATCACCACGCGAATAAAATGGATTCCCGCGTGCACTAGATAGTCCCAGGGGAGTTGGGGGCTAGGCGCGCACCTCCTGCAAGTCACGGGAGCCGTGGTGGCACGCCTGCGAGTGAGAGGCTGTGCACTATGAGGCACATGTGCTAAAGAAGGCGGTGAGCCTTGTACTCACGCCTGCCACTTCCACGAAACGCATGACAACGCCACCAAAATCAAATCCCAGGTGCACTAGACCCAGGGGAAGCTCGGCAATAGACGAGCAACTCCGGTAAATCACGGGCGACGGAGTGGCATGCGTGAGAGTGAGAGGCTGTGCGAGAGGAAGGGGTCAGCCTTGTACTCACGCCTGCTACTTCCACGAAACACATCACCACGCGAATAAAATGGATTCCCGCGTGCACTAGATAGTCCCAGGGGAGTTGGGGGTTAGGCGCGCACCTCCTGCAAGTCACGGGAGCCGTGGTGGCACGCCTGCGAGTGAGAGGCTGTGCACTATGAGGCACATGTGCTGAAGAAGGCGGTGAGCCTTGTACTCACGCCTGCCACTTCCACGAAACGCATGACAACGCCACCAAAATCAAATCCCAGGTGCACTAGACCCAGGGGAACCTCGGCAATAGACGCCCAACTCCGGAAAATCACGGGCGACGGAGTGGCATGCGTGAGAGTGAGAGGCTGTGCAAGAGGAAGGGGTCAGCCTTGTACTCACGCCTGCTACTTCCACGAAACACATCACCACGCGAATAAAATGGATTCCCGCGTGCACTAGATAGTCCCAGGGGAGTTGGGGGTTAGGCGCGCACCTCCTGCAAGTCACGGGAGCCGTGGTGGCACGCCTGCGAGTGAGAGGCTGTGCACTATGAGGCACATGTGCTAAAGAAGGCGGTGAGCCTTGTACTCACGCCTGCCACTTCCACGAAACGCATGACAACGCCACCAAAATCAAATCCCAGGTGCACTAGACCCAGGGGAACCTCGGCAATAGACGCGCAACTCCGGAAAATCACGGGCGACGGAGTGGCATGCGTGAGAGTGAGAGGCTGTGAAAGAGGAAGGGGTCAGCCTTGTACTCACGCCTGCTACTTCCACGAAACACATCACCACGCGGCCAAAACCGATTCCCGGGTGCACTAGATAGTCCCAGGGGAGTTGGAGAGTAGGCGCGCAGCTCCTGCCAAATCACGGGAGCCGTAGTGGCACGCCTGCCAGTGAGAGGCTGTGCACTGTGAGGCACATGTGCTAAAGAAGGCGGTGACTCCTGTACTTACTCCTGCTACCTCCACCAAACACATCACCACGCGGCTAAAATGGATTCCCGCGTGCACTAGATAGTCCCAGGGGAGTTGGGGGTTAGGCGCGCACCTCCTGCAAGTCACGGGAGCCGTGGTGGCACGCCTGCCAGTGAGAGGCTGTGCACTATGAGGCACGTGTGGTAAAGAAGGCGGTGAGCCTTGTACTCACGCCTGCCACTTCCACGAAACGCATGACAACGCCACCAAAATCAAATCCCAGGTGCACTAGACCCAGGGGAAGCTCGGCAATAGACGCGCAACTCCGGGAAATCACGGGCGACGGAGTGGCATGCGTGAGAGTGAGAGGCTGTGCGAGAGGAAGGGGTCAGCCTTGTACTCACGCCTGCTACTTCCACGAAACACATCACCACGCGAATAAAATGGATTCCCGCGTGCACTAGATAGTCCCAGGGGAGCTGGGGGTTAGGCGCACACCTCCTGCAAGTCACGGGAGCCGTGGTGGCACGCCTTCGAGTGAGAGGCTGTGCACTACGAGGCACATGTGCTGAAGAAGGCGGTGAGCCTTGTACTCACGCCTGCCACTTCCACGAAACGCATGACAACGCCTCCAAAATCAAATCCCAGGTGCACTAGACCCAGGGGAACCTCGGCAATAGACGCGCAACTCCGGAAAATCACGGGCGACGGAGTGGCATGCGTGAGAGTGAGAGGCTGTGCAAGAGGAAGGGGTCAGCCTTGTACTCACGCCTGCTACTTCCACGAAACACATCACCACGCGGCCAAAACCGATTCCCGGGTGCACTAGATAGTCCCAGGGGAGTTGGAGAGTAGGCGCGCAGCTCCTGCCAAATCACGGGAGCCGTAGTGGCACGCCTGCCAGTGAGAGGCTGTGCACTGTGAGGCACATGTGCTAAAGAAGGCGGTGACTCTTGTACTTACTCCTGCTACTTCCACCAAACACATCACCACGCGGCTAAAATGGATTCCCGCGTGCACTAGATAGTCCCAGAGGAGTTGGGGGTTAGGCGCGCACCTCCTGCAAGTCACGGGAGCCGTGGTGGCACGCCTGCGAGTGAGAGGCTGTGCACTATGAGGCACATGTGGTAAAGAAGGCGGTGAGCCTTGTACTCACGCCTGCCACTTCAACGAAACGCATGACAACGCCTCCAAAATCAAATCCCAGGTGCACTAGACCCAGGGGAACCTCGGCAATAGACGCGCAACTCCGGAAAATAACGGGCGACGGAGTGGCATGCGTGAGAGTGAGAAGCTGTGCAAGAGGAAGGGGTCAGCCTTGTACTCACGCCTGCTACTTCCACGAAACACATCACCACGCGAATAAAATGGATTCCCGCGTGCACTAGATAGTCCCAGGGGAGTTGGGGGTTAGGCGCGCACCTCCTGCAAGTCACGGGAGCCGTGGTGGCACGCCTGCGAGTGAGAGGCTGTGCACTATGAGGCACATGTGGTAAAGAAGGCGGTGAGCCTTGTACGCACGCCTGCCACTTCCACGAAACACATGACAACGCCACCAAAATCAAATCCCAGGTGCACTAGACCCAGGGGAACCTCGGCAATAGACGCGCAACTCCGGAAAATCACGGGCGACGGAGTGGCATGCGTGAGAGTGAGAAGCTGTGCAAGAGGAAGGGGTCAGCCTTGTACTCACGCCTGCTACTTTCACGAAACACATCACCACGCGAATAAAATGGATTCCCGCGTGCACTAGATAGTCCCAGGGGAGTTGGGGGTTAGGCGCGCACCTCCTGCAAGTCACGGGAGCCGTGGTGGCACGCCTGCGAGTGAGAGGCTGTGCACTATGAGGCACATGTGCTAAAGAAGGCGGTGAGCCTTGTACTCACGCCTGCCACTTCCACGAAACGCATGACAACGCCACCAAAATCAAATCCCAGGTGCACTAGACCCAGGGGAAGCTCGGCAATAGACGCGCAACTCCGGGAAATCACGGGCAACGGAGTGGCATGCGTGAGAGTGAGAGGCTGTGCGAGAGGAAGGGGTCAGCCTTGTACTCACGCCTGCTACTTCCACGAAACACATCACCACGCGAATAAAATGGATTCCCGCGTGCACTAGATAGTCCCAGGGGAGTTGGGGGTTAGGCGCGCACCTCCTGCAAGTCACGGGAGCCGTGGTGGCACGCCTGCGAGTGAGAGGCTGTGCACTATGAGGCACATGTGCTGAAGAAGGCGGTGAGCCTTGTACTCACGCCTGCCACTTCCACGAAACGCATGACAACGCCACCAAAATCAAATCCCAGGTGCACTAGACCCAGGGGAAGCTCGGCAATAGACGCGCAACTCCGGAAAATCACGGGCGACGGAGTGGCATGCGTGAGAGTGAGAGGCTGTGCAAGAGGAAGGGGTCAGCCTTGTACTCACGCCTGCTACTTCCACGAAACACATCACCACGCGAATAAAATGGATTCCCGCGTGCACTAGATAGTCCCAGGGGAGTTGGGGGCTAGGCGCGCACCTCCTGCAAGTCACGGGAGCCGTGGTGGCACGCCTGCGAGTGAGAGGCTGTGCACTATGAGGCACATGTGCTAAAGAAGGCGGTGAGCCTTGTACTCACGCCTGCCACTTCCACGAAACGCATGACAACGCCACCAAAATCAAATCCCAGGTGCACTAGACCCAGGGGAAGCTCGGCAATAGACGAGCAACTCCGGTAAATCACGGGCGACGGAGTGGCATGCGTGAGAGTGAGAGGCTGTGCGAGAGGAAGGGGTCAGCCTTGTACTCACGCCTGCTACTTCCACGAAACACATCACCACGCGAATAAAATGGATTCCCGCGTGCACTAGATAGTCCCAGGGGAGTTGGGGGTTAGGCGCGCACCTCCTGCAAGTCACGGGAGCCGTGGTGGCACGCCTGCGAGTGAGAGGCTGTGCACTATGAGGCACATGTGCTGAAGAAGGCGGTGAGCCTTGTACTCACGCCTGCCACTTCCACGAAACGCATGACAACGCCACCAAAATCAAATCCCAGGTGCACTAGACCCAGGGGAACCTCGGCAATAGACGCCCAACTCCGGAAAATCACGGGCGACGGAGTGGCATGCGTGAGAGTGAGAGGCTGTGCAAGAGGAAGGGGTCAGCCTTGTACTCACGCCTGCTACTTCCACGAAACACATCACCACGCGAATAAAATGGATTCCCGCGTGCACTAGATAGTCCCAGGGGAGTTGGGGGTTAGGCGCGCACCTCCTGCAAGTCACGGGAGCCGTGGTGGCACGCCTGCGAGTGAGAGGCTGTGCACTATGAGGCACATGTGCTAAAGAAGGCGGTGAGCCTTGTACTCACGCCTGCCACTTCCACGAAACGCATGACAACGCCACCAAAATCAAATCCCAGGTGCACTAGACCCAGGGGAACCTCGGCAATAGACGCGCAACTCCGGAAAATCACGGGCGACGGAGTGGCATGCGTGAGAGTGAGAGGCTGTGAAAGAGGAAGGGGTCAGCCTTGTACTCACGCCTGCTACTTCCACGAAACACATCACCACGCGGCCAAAACCGATTCCCGGGTGCACTAGATAGTCCCAGGGGAGTTGGAGAGTAGGCGCGCAGCTCCTGCCAAATCACGGGAGCCGTAGTGGCACGCCTGCCAGTGAGAGGCTGTGCACTGTGAGGCACATGTGCTAAAGAAGGCGGTGACTCCTGTACTTACTCCTGCTACCTCCACCAAACACATCACCACGCGGCTAAAATGGATTCCCGCGTGCACTAGATAGTCCCAGGGGAGTTGGGGGTTAGGCGCGCACCTCCTGCAAGTCACGGGAGCCGTGGTGGCACGCCTGCGAGTGAGAGGCTGTGCACTAAGAGGCACGTGTGGTAAAGAAGGCGGTGAGCCTTGTACTCACGCCTGCCACTTCCACGAAACGCATGACAACGCCACCAAAATCAAATCCCAGGTGCACTAGACCCAGGGGAAGCTCGGCAATAGACGCGCAACTCCGGGAAATCACGGGCGACGGAGTGGCATGCGTGAGAGTGAGAGGCTGTGCGAGAGGAAGGGGTCAGCCTTGTACTCACGCCTGCTACTTCCACGAAACACATCACCACGCGAATAAAATGGATTCCCGCGTGCACTAGATAGTCCCAGGGGAGCTGGGGGTTAGGCGCACACCTCCTGCAAGTCACGGGAGCCGTGGTGGCACGCCTTCGAGTGAGAGGCTGTGCACTACGAGGCACATGTGCTGAAGAAGGCGGTGAGCCTTGTACTCACGCCTGCCACTTCCACGAAACGCATGACAACGCCTCCAAAATCAAATCCCAGGTGCACTAGACCCAGGGGAACCTCGGCAATAGACGCGCAACTCCGGAAAATCACGGGCGACGGAGTGGCATGCGTGAGAGTGAGAGGCTGTGCAAGAGGAAGGGGTCAGCCTTGTACTCACGCCTGCTACTTCCACGAAACACATCACCACGCGGCCAAAACCGATTCCCGGGTGCACTAGATAGTCCCAGGGGAGTTGGAGAGTAGGCGCGCAGCTCCTGCCAAATCACGGGAGCCGTAGTGGCACGCCTGCCAGTGAGAGGCTGTGCACTGTGAGGCACATGTGCTAAAGAAGGCGGTGACTCTTGTACTTACTCCTGCTACTTCCACCAAACACATCACCACGCGGCTAAAATGGATTCCCGCGTGCACTAGATAGTCCCAGAGGAGTTGGGGGTTAGGCGCGCACCTCCTGCAAGTCACGGGAGCCGTGGTGGCACGCCTGCGAGTGAGAGGCTGTGCACTATGAGGCACATGTGGTAAAGAAGGCGGTGAGCCTTGTACTCACGCCTGCCACTTCAACGAAACGCATGACAACGCCTCCAAAATCAAATCCCAGGTGCACTAGACCCAGGGGAACCTCGGCAATAGACGCGCAACTCCGGAAAATAACGGGCGACGGAGTGGCATGCGTGAGAGTGAGAAGCTGTGCAAGAGGAAGGGGTCAGCCTTGTACTCACGCCTGCTACTTCCACGAAACACATCACCACGCGAATAAAATGGATTCCCGCGTGCACTAGATAGTCCCAGGGGAGTTGGGGGTTAGGCGCGCACCTCCTGCAAGTCACGGGAGCCGTGGTGGCACGCCTGCGAGTGAGAGGCTGTGCACTATGAGGCACATGTGGTAAAGAAGGCGGTGAGCCTTGTACGCACGCCTGCCACTTCCACGAAACACATGACAACGCCACCAAAATCAAATCCCAGGTGCACTAGACCCAGGGGAACCTCGGCAATAGACGCGCAACTCCGGAAAATCACGGGCGACGGAGTGGCATGCGTGAGAGTGAGAAGCTGTGCAAGAGGAAGGGGTCAGCCTTGTACTCACGCCTGCTACTTTCACGAAACACATCACCACGCGAATAAAATGGATTCCCGCGTGCACTAGATAGTCCCAGGGGAGTTGGGGGTTAGGCGCGCACCTCCTGCAAGTCACGGGAGCCGTGGTGGCACGCCTGCGAGTGAGAGGCTGTGCACTATGAGGCACATGTGCTAAAGAAGGCGGTGAGCCTTGTACTCACGCCTGCCACTTCCACGAAACGCATGACAACGCCACCAAAATCAAATCCCAGGTGCACTAGACCCAGGGGAAGCTCGGCAATAGACGCGCAACTCCGGGAAATCACGGGCAACGGAGTGGCATGCGTGAGAGTGAGAGGCTGTGCGAGAGGAAGGGGTCAGCCTTGTACTCACGCCTGCTACTTCCACGAAACACATCACCACGCGAATAAAATGGATTCCCGCGTGCACTAGATAGTCCCAGGGGAGTTGGGGGTTAGGCGCGCACCTCCTGCAAGTCACGGGAGCCGTGGTGGCACGCCTGCGAGTGAGAGGCTGTGCACTATGAGGCACATGTGCTGAAGAAGGCGGTGAGCCTTGTACTCACGCCTGCCACTTCCACGAAACGCATGACAACGCCACCAAAATCAAATCCCAGGTGCACTAGACCCAGGGGAAGCTCGGCAATAGACGCGCAACTCCGGAAAATCACGGGCGACGGAGTGGCATGCGTGAGAGTGAGAGGCTGTGCAAGAGGAAGGGGTCAGCCTTGTACTCACGCCTGCTACTTCCACGAAACACATCACCACGCGAATAAAATGGATTCCCGCGTGCACTAGATAGTCCCAGGGGAGTTGGGGGCTAGGCGCGCACCTCCTGCAAGTCACGGGAGCCGTGGTGGCACGCCTGCGAGTGAGAGGCTGTGCACTATGAGGCACATGTGCTAAAGAAGGCGGTGAGCCTTGTACTCACGCCTGCCACTTCCACGAAACGCATGACAACGCCACCAAAATCAAATCCCAGGTGCACTAGACCCAGGGGAAGCTCGGCAATAGACGAGCAACTCCGGTAAATCACGGGCGACGGAGTGGCATGCGTGAGAGTGAGAGGCTGTGCGAGAGGAAGGGGTCAGCCTTGTACTCACGCCTGCTACTTCCACGAAACACATCACCACGCGAATAAAATGGATTCCCGCGTGCACTAGATAGTCCCAGGGGAGTTGGGGGTTAGGCGCGCACCTCCTGCAAGTCACGGGAGCCGTGGTGGCACGCCTGCGAGTGAGAGGCTGTGCACTATGAGGCACATGTGCTGAAGAAGGCGGTGAGCCTTGTACTCACGCCTGCCACTTCCACGAAACGCATGACAACGCCACCAAAATCAAATCCCAGGTGCACTAGACCCAGGGGAACCTCGGCAATAGACGCCCAACTCCGGAAAATCACGGGCGACGGAGTGGCATGCGTGAGAGTGAGAGGCTGTGCAAGAGGAAGGGGTCAGCCTTGTACTCACGCCTGCTACTTCCACGAAACACATCACCACGCGAATAAAATGGATTCCCGCGTGCACTAGATAGTCCCAGGGGAGTTGGGGGTTAGGCGCGCACCTCCTGCAAGTCACGGGAGCCGTGGTGGCACGCCTGCGAGTGAGAGGCTGTGCACTATGAGGCACATGTGCTAAAGAAGGCGGTGAGCCTTGTACTCACGCCTGCCACTTCCACGAAACGCATGACAACGCCACCAAAATCAAATCCCAGGTGCACTAGACCCAGGGGAACCTCGGCAATAGACGCGCAACTCCGGAAAATCACGGGCGACGGAGTGGCATGCGTGAGAGTGAGAGGCTGTGAAAGAGGAAGGGGTCAGCCTTGTACTCACGCCTGCTACTTCCACGAAACACATCACCACGCGGCCAAAACCGATTCCCGGGTGCACTAGATAGTCCCAGGGGAGTTGGAGAGTAGGCGCGCAGCTCCTGCCAAATCACGGGAGCCGTAGTGGCACGCCTGCCAGTGAGAGGCTGTGCACTGTGAGGCACATGTGCTAAAGAAGGCGGTGACTCCTGTACTTACTCCTGCTACCTCCACCAAACACATCACCACGCGGCTAAAATGGATTCCCGCGTGCACTAGATAGTCCCAGGGGAGTTGGGGGTTAGGCGCGCACCTCCTGCAAGTCACGGGAGCCGTGGTGGCACGCCTGCGAGTGAGAGGCTGTGCACTAAGAGGCACGTGTGGTAAAGAAGGCGGTGAGCCTTGTACTCACGCCTGCCACTTCCACGAAACGCATGACAACGCCACCAAAATCAAATCCCAGGTGCACTAGACCCAGGGGAAGCTCGGCAATAGACGCGCAACTCCGGGAAATCACGGGCGACGGAGTGGCATGCGTGAGAGTGAGAGGCTGTGCGAGAGGAAGGGGTCAGCCTTGTACTCACGCCTGCTACTTCCACGAAACACATCACCACGCGAATAAAATGGATTCCCGCGTGCACTAGATAGTCCCAGGGGAGCTGGGGGTTAGGCGCACACCTCCTGCAAGTCACGGGAGCCGTGGTGGCACGCCTTCGAGTGAGAGGCTGTGCACTACGAGGCACATGTGCTGAAGAAGGCGGTGAGCCTTGTACTCACGCCTGCCACTTCCACGAAACGCATGACAACGCCTCCAAAATCAAATCCCAGGTGCACTAGACCCAGGGGAACCTCGGCAATAGACGCGCAACTCCGGAAAATCACGGGCGACGGAGTGGCATGCGTGAGAGTGAGAGGCTGTGCAAGAGGAAGGGGTCAGCCTTGTACTCACGCCTGCTACTTCCACGAAACACATCACCACGCGGCCAAAACCGATTCCCGGGTGCACTAGATAGTCCCAGGGGAGTTGGAGAGTAGGCGCGCAGCTCCTGCCAAATCACGGGAGCCGTAGTGGCACGCCTGCCAGTGAGAGGCTGTGCACTGTGAGGCACATGTGCTAAAGAAGGCGGTGACTCTTGTACTTACTCCTGCTACTTCCACCAAACACATCACCACGCGGCTAAAATGGATTCCCGCGTGCACTAGATAGTCCCAGAGGAGTTGGGGGTTAGGCGCGCACCTCCTGCAAGTCACGGGAGCCGTGGTGGCACGCCTGCGAGTGAGAGGCTGTGCACTATGAGGCACATGTGGTAAAGAAGGCGGTGAGCCTTGTACTCACGCCTGCCACTTCAACGAAACGCATGACAACGCCTCCAAAATCAAATCCCAGGTGCACTAGACCCAGGGGAACCTCGGCAATAGACGCGCAACTCCGGAAAATAACGGGCGACGGAGTGGCATGCGTGAGAGTGAGAAGCTGTGCAAGAGGAAGGGGTCAGCCTTGTACTCACGCCTGCTACTTCCACGAAACACATCACCACGCGAATAAAATGGATTCCCGCGTGCACTAGATAGTCCCAGGGGAGTTGGGGGTTAGGCGCGCACCTCCTGCAAGTCACGGGAGCCGTGGTGGCACGCCTGCGAGTGAGAGGCTGTGCACTATGAGGCACATGTGGTAAAGAAGGCGGTGAGCCTTGTACGCACGCCTGCCACTTCCACGAAACACATGACAACGCCACCAAAATCAAATCCCAGGTGCACTAGACCCAGGGGAACCTCGGCAATAGACGCGCAACTCCGGAAAATCACGGGCGACGGAGTGGCATGCGTGAGAGTGAGAAGCTGTGCAAGAGGAAGGGGTCAGCCTTGTACTCACGCCTGCTACTTTCACGAAACACATCACCACGCGAATAAAATGGATTCCCGCGTGCACTAGATAGTCCCAGGGGAGTTGGGGGTTAGGCGCGCACCTCCTGCAAGTCACGGGAGCCGTGGTGGCACGCCTGCGAGTGAGAGGCTGTGCACTATGAGGCACATGTGCTAAAGAAGGCGGTGAGCCTTGTACTCACGCCTGCCACTTCCACGAAACGCATGACAACGCCACCAAAATCAAATCCCAGGTGCACTAGACCCAGGGGAAGCTCGGCAATAGACGCGCAACTCCGGGAAATCACGGGCAACGGAGTGGCATGCGTGAGAGTGAGAGGCTGTGCGAGAGGAAGGGGTCAGCCTTGTACTCACGCCTGCTACTTCCACGAAACACATCACCACGCGAATAAAATGGATTCCCGCGTGCACTAGATAGTCCCAGGGGAGTTGGGGGTTAGGCGCGCACCTCCTGCAAGTCACGGGAGCCGTGGTGGCACGCCTGCGAGTGAGAGGCTGTGCACTATGAGGCACATGTGCTGAAGAAGGCGGTGAGCCTTGTACTCACGCCTGCCACTTCCACGAAACGCATGACAACGCCACCAAAATCAAATCCCAGGTGCACTAGACCCAGGGGAAGCTCGGCAATAGACGCGCAACTCCGGAAAATCACGGGCGACGGAGTGGCATGCGTGAGAGTGAGAGGCTGTGCAAGAGGAAGGGGTCAGCCTTGTACTCACGCCTGCTACTTCCACGAAACACATCACCACGCGAATAAAATGGATTCCCGCGTGCACTAGATAGTCCCAGGGGAGTTGGGGGCTAGGCGCGCACCTCCTGCAAGTCACGGGAGCCGTGGTGGCACGCCTGCGAGTGAGAGGCTGTGCACTATGAGGCACATGTGCTAAAGAAGGCGGTGAGCCTTGTACTCACGCCTGCCACTTCCACGAAACGCATGACAACGCCACCAAAATCAAATCCCAGGTGCACTAGACCCAGGGGAAGCTCGGCAATAGACGAGCAACTCCGGTAAATCACGGGCGACGGAGTGGCATGCGTGAGAGTGAGAGGCTGTGCGAGAGGAAGGGGTCAGCCTTGTACTCACGCCTGCTACTTCCACGAAACACATCACCACGCGAATAAAATGGATTCCCGCGTGCACTAGATAGTCCCAGGGGAGTTGGGGGTTAGGCGCGCACCTCCTGCAAGTCACGGGAGCCGTGGTGGCACGCCTGCGAGTGAGAGGCTGTGCACTATGAGGCACATGTGCTGAAGAAGGCGGTGAGCCTTGTACTCACGCCTGCCACTTCCACGAAACGCATGACAACGCCACCAAAATCAAATCCCAGGTGCACTAGACCCAGGGGAACCTCGGCAATAGACGCCCAACTCCGGAAAATCACGGGCGACGGAGTGGCATGCGTGAGAGTGAGAGGCTGTGCAAGAGGAAGGGGTCAGCCTTGTACTCACGCCTGCTACTTCCACGAAACACATCACCACGCGAATAAAATGGATTCCCGCGTGCACTAGATAGTCCCAGGGGAGTTGGGGGTTAGGCGCGCACCTCCTGCAAGTCACGGGAGCCGTGGTGGCACGCCTGCGAGTGAGAGGCTGTGCACTATGAGGCACATGTGCTAAAGAAGGCGGTGAGCCTTGTACTCACGCCTGCCACTTCCACGAAACGCATGACAACGCCACCAAAATCAAATCCCAGGTGCACTAGACCCAGGGGAACCTCGGCAATAGACGCGCAACTCCGGAAAATCACGGGCGACGGAGTGGCATGCGTGAGAGTGAGAGGCTGTGAAAGAGGAAGGGGTCAGCCTTGTACTCACGCCTGCTACTTCCACGAAACACATCACCACGCGGCCAAAACCGATTCCCGGGTGCACTAGATAGTCCCAGGGGAGTTGGAGAGTAGGCGCGCAGCTCCTGCCAAATCACGGGAGCCGTAGTGGCACGCCTGCCAGTGAGAGGCTGTGCACTGTGAGGCACATGTGCTAAAGAAGGCGGTGACTCCTGTACTTACTCCTGCTACCTCCACCAAACACATCACCACGCGGCTAAAATGGATTCCCGCGTGCACTAGATAGTCCCAGGGGAGTTGGGGGTTAGGCGCGCACCTCCTGCAAGTCACGGGAGCCGTGGTGGCACGCCTGCGAGTGAGAGGCTGTGCACTATGAGGCACGTGTGGTAAAGAAGGCGGTGAGCCTTGTACTCACGCCTGCCACTTCCACGAAACGCATGACAACGCCACCAAAATCAAATCCCAGGTGCACTAGACCCAGGGGAAGCTCGGCAATAGACGCGCAACTCCGGGAAATCACGGGCGACGGAGTGGCATGCGTGAGAGTGAGAGGCTGTGCGAGAGGAAGGGGTCAGCCTTGTACTCACGCCTGCTACTTCCACGAAACACATCACCACGCGAATAAAATGGATTCCCGCGTGCACTAGATAGTCCCAGGGGAGCTGGGGGTTAGGCGCACACCTCCTGCAAGTCACGGGAGCCGTGGTGGCACGCCTTCGAGTGAGAGGCTGTGCACTACGAGGCACATGTGCTGAAGAAGGCGGTGAGCCTTGTACTCACGCCTGCCACTTCCACGAAACGCATGACAACGCCTCCAAAATCAAATCCCAGGTGCACTAGACCCAGGGGAACCTCGGCAATAGACGCGCAACTCCGGAAAATCACGGGCGACGGAGTGGCATGCGTGAGAGTGAGAGGCTGTGCAAGAGGAAGGGGTCAGCCTTGTACTCACGCCTGCTACTTCCACGAAACACATCACCACGCGGCCAAAACCGATTCCCGGGTGCACTAGATAGTCCCAGGGGAGTTGGAGAGTAGGCGCGCAGCTCCTGCCAAATCACGGGAGCCGTAGTGGCACGCCTGCCAGTGAGAGGCTGTGCACTGTGAGGCACATGTGCTAAAGAAGGCGGTGACTCTTGTACTTACTCCTGCTACTTCCACCAAACACATCACCACGCGGCTAAAATGGATTCCCGCGTGCACTAGATAGTCCCAGAGGAGTTGGGGGTTAGGCGCGCACCTCCTGCAAGTCACGGGAGCCGTGGTGGCACGCCTGCGAGTGAGAGGCTGTGCACTATGAGGCACATGTGGTAAAGAAGGCGGTGAGCCTTGTACTCACGCCTGCCACTTCAACGAAACGCATGACAACGCCTCCAAAATCAAATCCCAGGTGCACTAGACCCAGGGGAACCTCGGCAATAGACGCGCAACTCCGGAAAATAACGGGCGACGGAGTGGCATGCGTGAGAGTGAGAAGCTGTGCAAGAGGAAGGGGTCAGCCTTGTACTCACGCCTGCTACTTCCACGAAACACATCACCACGCGAATAAAATGGATTCCCGCGTGCACTAGATAGTCCCAGGGGAGTTGGGGGTTAGGCGCGCACCTCCTGCAAGTCACGGGAGCCGTGGTGGCACGCCTGCGAGTGAGAGGCTGTGCACTATGAGGCACATGTGGTAAAGAAGGCGGTGAGCCTTGTACGCACGCCTGCCACTTCCACGAAACACATGACAACGCCACCAAAATCAAATCCCAGGTGCACTAGACCCAGGGGAACCTCGGCAATAGACGCGCAACTCCGGAAAATCACGGGCGACGGAGTGGCATGCGTGAGAGTGAGAAGCTGTGCAAGAGGAAGGGGTCAGCCTTGTACTCACGCCTGCTACTTTCACGAAACACATCACCACGCGAATAAAATGGATTCCCGCGTGCACTAGATAGTCCCAGGGGAGTTGGGGGTTAGGCGCGCACCTCCTGCAAGTCACGGGAGCCGTGGTGGCACGCCTGCGAGTGAGAGGCTGTGCACTATGAGGCACATGTGCTAAAGAAGGCGGTGAGCCTTGTACTCACGCCTGCCACTTCCACGAAACGCATGACAACGCCACCAAAATCAAATCCCAGGTGCACTAGACCCAGGGGAAGCTCGGCAATAGACGCGCAACTCCGGGAAATCACGGGCAACGGAGTGGCATGCGTGAGAGTGAGAGGCTGTGCGAGAGGAAGGGGTCAGCCTTGTACTCACGCCTGCTACTTCCACGAAACACATCACCACGCGAATAAAATGGATTCCCGCGTGCACTAGATAGTCCCAGGGGAGTTGGGGGTTAGGCGCGCACCTCCTGCAAGTCACGGGAGCCGTGGTGGCACGCCTGCGAGTGAGAGGCTGTGCACTATGAGGCACATGTGCTGAAGAAGGCGGTGAGCCTTGTACTCACGCCTGCCACTTCCACGAAACGCATGACAACGCCACCAAAATCAAATCCCAGGTGCACTAGACCCAGGGGAAGCTCGGCAATAGACGCGCAACTCCGGAAAATCACGGGCGACGGAGTGGCATGCGTGAGAGTGAGAGGCTGTGCAAGAGGAAGGGGTCAGCCTTGTACTCACGCCTGCTACTTCCACGAAACACATCACCACGCGAATAAAATGGATTCCCGCGTGCACTAGATAGTCCCAGGGGAGTTGGGGGCTAGGCGCGCACCTCCTGCAAGTCACGGGAGCCGTGGTGGCACGCCTGCGAGTGAGAGGCTGTGCACTATGAGGCACATGTGCTAAAGAAGGCGGTGAGCCTTGTACTCACGCCTGCCACTTCCACGAAACGCATGACAACGCCACCAAAATCAAATCCCAGGTGCACTAGACCCAGGGGAAGCTCGGCAATAGACGAGCAACTCCGGTAAATCACGGGCGACGGAGTGGCATGCGTGAGAGTGAGAGGCTGTGCGAGAGGAAGGGGTCAGCCTTGTACTCACGCCTGCTACTTCCACGAAACACATCACCACGCGAATAAAATGGATTCCCGCGTGCACTAGATAGTCCCAGGGGAGTTGGGGGTTAGGCGCGCACCTCCTGCAAGTCACGGGAGCCGTGGTGGCACGCCTGCGAGTGAGAGGCTGTGCACTATGAGGCACATGTGCTGAAGAAGGCGGTGAGCCTTGTACTCACGCCTGCCACTTCCACGAAACGCATGACAACGCCACCAAAATCAAATCCCAGGTGCACTAGACCCAGGGGAACCTCGGCAATAGACGCCCAACTCCGGAAAATCACGGGCGACGGAGTGGCATGCGTGAGAGTGAGAGGCTGTGCAAGAGGAAGGGGTCAGCCTTGTACTCACGCCTGCTACTTCCACGAAACACATCACCACGCGAATAAAATGGATTCCCGCGTGCACTAGATAGTCCCAGGGGAGTTGGGGGTTAGGCGCGCACCTCCTGCAAGTCACGGGAGCCGTGGTGGCACGCCTGCGAGTGAGAGGCTGTGCACTATGAGGCACATGTGCTAAAGAAGGCGGTGAGCCTTGTACTCACGCCTGCCACTTCCACGAAACGCATGACAACGCCACCAAAATCAAATCCCAGGTGCACTAGACCCAGGGGAACCTCGGCAATAGACGCGCAACTCCGGAAAATCACGGGCGACGGAGTGGCATGCGTGAGAGTGAGAGGCTGTGAAAGAGGAAGGGGTCAGCCTTGTACTCACGCCTGCTACTTCCACGAAACACATCACCACGCGGCCAAAACCGATTCCCGGGTGCACTAGATAGTCCCAGGGGAGTTGGAGAGTAGGCGCGCAGCTCCTGCCAAATCACGGGAGCCGTAGTGGCACGCCTGCCAGTGAGAGGCTGTGCACTGTGAGGCACATGTGCTAAAGAAGGCGGTGACTCCTGTACTTACTCCTGCTACCTCCACCAAACACATCACCACGCGGCTAAAATGGATTCCCGCGTGCACTAGATAGTCCCAGGGGAGTTGGGGGTTAGGCGCGCACCTCCTGCAAGTCACGGGAGCCGTGGTGGCACGCCTGCCAGTGAGAGGCTGTGCACTATGAGGCACGTGTGGTAAAGAAGGCGGTGAGCCTTGTACTCACGCCTGCCACTTCCACGAAACGCATGACAACGCCACCAAAATCAAATCCCAGGTGCACTAGACCCAGGGGAAGCTCGGCAATAGACGCGCAACTCCGGGAAATCACGGGCGACGGAGTGGCATGCGTGAGAGTGAGAGGCTGTGCGAGAGGAAGGGGTCAGCCTTGTACTCACGCCTGCTACTTCCACGAAACACATCACCACGCGAATAAAATGGATTCCCGCGTGCACTAGATAGTCCCAGGGGAGCTGGGGGTTAGGCGCACACCTCCTGCAAGTCACGGGAGCCGTGGTGGCACGCCTTCGAGTGAGAGGCTGTGCACTACGAGGCACATGTGCTGAAGAAGGCGGTGAGCCTTGTACTCACGCCTGCCACTTCCACGAAACGCATGACAACGCCTCCAAAATCAAATCCCAGGTGCACTAGACCCAGGGGAACCTCGGCAATAGACGCGCAACTCCGGAAAATCACGGGCGACGGAGTGGCATGCGTGAGAGTGAGAGGCTGTGCAAGAGGAAGGGGTCAGCCTTGTACTCACGCCTGCTACTTCCACGAAACACATCACCACGCGGCCAAAACCGATTCCCGGGTGCACTAGATAGTCCCAGGGGAGTTGGAGAGTAGGCGCGCAGCTCCTGCCAAATCACGGGAGCCGTAGTGGCACGCCTGCCAGTGAGAGGCTGTGCACTGTGAGGCACATGTGCTAAAGAAGGCGGTGACTCTTGTACTTACTCCTGCTACTTCCACCAAACACATCACCACGCGGCTAAAATGGATTCCCGCGTGCACTAGATAGTCCCAGAGGAGTTGGGGGTTAGGCGCGCACCTCCTGCAAGTCACGGGAGCCGTGGTGGCACGCCTGCGAGTGAGAGGCTGTGCACTATGAGGCACATGTGGTAAAGAAGGCGGTGAGCCTTGTACTCACGCCTGCCACTTCAACGAAACGCATGACAACGCCTCCAAAATCAAATCCCAGGTGCACTAGACCCAGGGGAACCTCGGCAATAGACGCGCAACTCCGGAAAATAACGGGCGACGGAGTGGCATGCGTGAGAGTGAGAAGCTGTGCAAGAGGAAGGGGTCAGCCTTGTACTCACGCCTGCTACTTCCACGAAACACATCACCACGCGAATAAAATGGATTCCCGCGTGCACTAGATAGTCCCAGGGGAGTTGGGGGTTAGGCGCGCACCTCCTGCAAGTCACGGGAGCCGTGGTGGCACGCCTGCGAGTGAGAGGCTGTGCACTATGAGGCACATGTGGTAAAGAAGGCGGTGAGCCTTGTACGCACGCCTGCCACTTCCACGAAACACATGACAACGCCACCAAAATCAAATCCCAGGTGCACTAGACCCAGGGGAACCTCGGCAATAGACGCGCAACTCCGGAAAATCACGGGCGACGGAGTGGCATGCGTGAGAGTGAGAAGCTGTGCAAGAGGAAGGGGTCAGCCTTGTACTCACGCCTGCTACTTTCACGAAACACATCACCACGCGAATAAAATGGATTCCCGCGTGCACTAGATAGTCCCAGGGGAGTTGGGGGTTAGGCGCGCACCTCCTGCAAGTCACGGGAGCCGTGGTGGCACGCCTGCGAGTGAGAGGCTGTGCACTATGAGGCACATGTGCTAAAGAAGGCGGTGAGCCTTGTACTCACGCCTGCCACTTCCACGAAACGCATGACAACGCCACCAAAATCAAATCCCAGGTGCACTAGACCCAGGGGAAGCTCGGCAATAGACGCGCAACTCCGGGAAATCACGGGCAACGGAGTGGCATGCGTGAGAGTGAGAGGCTGTGCGAGAGGAAGGGGTCAGCCTTGTACTCACGCCTGCTACTTCCACGAAACACATCACCACGCGAATAAAATGGATTCCCGCGTGCACTAGATAGTCCCAGGGGAGTTGGGGGTTAGGCGCGCACCTCCTGCAAGTCACGGGAGCCGTGGTGGCACGCCTGCGAGTGAGAGGCTGTGCACTATGAGGCACATGTGCTGAAGAAGGCGGTGAGCCTTGTACTCACGCCTGCCACTTCCACGAAACGCATGACAACGCCACCAAAATCAAATCCCAGGTGCACTAGACCCAGGGGAAGCTCGGCAATAGACGCGCAACTCCGGAAAATCACGGGCGACGGAGTGGCATGCGTGAGAGTTAGAGGCTGTGCAAGAGGAAGGGGTCAGCCTTGTACTCACGCCTGCTACTTCCACGAAACACATCACCACGCGAATAAAATGGATTCCCGCGTGCACTAGATAGTCCCAGGGGAGTTGGGGGCTAGGCGCGCACCTCCTGCAAGTCACGGGAGCCGTGGTGGCACGCCTGCGAGTGAGAGGCTGTGCACTATGAGGCACATGTGCTAAAGAAGGCGGTGAGCCTTGTACTCACGCCTGCCACTTCCACGAAACGCATGACAACGCCACCAAAATCAAATCCCAGGTGCACTAGACCCAGGGGAAGCTCGGCAATAGACGAGCAACTCCGGTAAATCACGGGCGACGGAGTGGCATGCGTGAGAGTGAGAGGCTGTGCGAGAGGAAGGGGTCAGCCTTGTACTCACGCCTGCTACTTCCACGAAACACATCACCACGCGAATAAAATGGATTCCCGCGTGCACTAGATAGTCCCAGGGGAGTTGGGGGTTAGGCGCGCACCTCCTGCAAGTCACGGGAGCCGTGGTGGCACGCCTGCGAGTGAGAGGCTGTGCACTATGAGGCACATGTGCTGAAGAAGGCGGTGAGCCTTGTACTCACGCCTGCCACTTCCACGAAACGCATGACAACGCCACCAAAATCAAATCCCAGGTGCACTAGACCCAGGGGAACCTCGGCAATAGACGCCCAACTCCGGAAAATCACGGGCGACGGAGTGGCATGCGTGAGAGTGAGAGGCTGTGCAAGAGGAAGGGGTCAGCCTTGTACTCACGCCTGCTACTTCCACGAAACACATCACCACGCGAATAAAATGGATTCCCGCGTGCACTAGATAGTCCCAGGGGAGTTGGGGGTTAGGCGCGCACCTCCTGCAAGTCACGGGAGCCGTGGTGGCACGCCTGCGAGTGAGAGGCTGTGCACTATGAGGCACATGTGCTAAAGAAGGCGGTGAGCCTTGTACTCACGCCTGCCACTTCCACGAAACGCATGACAACGCCACCAAAATCAAATCCCAGGTGCACTAGACCCAGGGGAAGCTCGGCAATAGACGCGCAACTCCGGAAAATCACGGGCGACGGAGTGGCATGCGTGAGAGTGAGAGGCTGTGAAAGAGGAAGGGGTCAGCCTTGTACTCACGCCTGCTACTTCCACGAAACACATCACCACGCGGCCAAAACCGATTCCCGGGTGCACTAGATAGTCCCAGGGGAGTTGGAGAGTAGGCGCGCAGCTCCTGCCAAATCACGGGAGCCGTAGTGGCACGCCTGCCAGTGAGAGGCTGTGCACTGTGAGGCACATGTGCTAAAGAAGGCGGTGACTCCTGTACTTACTCCTGCTACCTCCACCAAACACATCACCACGCGGCTAAAATGGATTCCCGCGTGCACTAGATAGTCCCAGGGGAGTTGGGGGTTAGGCGCGCACCTCCTGCAAGTCACGGGAGCCGTGGTGGCACGCCTGCGAGTGAGAGGCTGTGCACTATGAGGCACGTGTGGTAAAGAAGGCGGTGAGCCTTGTACTCACGCCTGCCACTTCCACGAAACGCATGACAACGCCACCAAAATCAAATCCCAGGTGCACTAGACCCAGGGGAAGCTCGGCAATAGACGCGCAACTCCGGGAAATCACGGGCGACGGAGTGGCATGCGTGAGAGTGAGAGGCTGTGCGAGAGGAAGGGGTCAGCCTTGTACTCACGCCTGCTACTTCCACGAAACACATCACCACGCGAATAAAATGGATTCCCGCGTGCACTAGATAGTCCCAGGGGAGCTGGGGGTTAGGCGCACACCTCCTGCAAGTCACGGGAGCCGTGGTGGCACGCCTTCGAGTGAGAGGCTGTGCACTACGAGGCACATGTGCTGAAGAAGGCGGTGAGCCTTGTACTCACGCCTGCCACTTCCACGAAACGCATGACAACGCCTCCAAAATCAAATCCCAGGTGCACTAGACCCAGGGGAACCTCGGCAATAGACGCGCAACTCCGGAAAATCACGGGCGACGGAGTGGCATGCGTGAGAGTGAGAGGCTGTGCAAGAGGAAGGGGTCAGCCTTGTACTCACGCCTGCTACTTCCACGAAACACATCACCACGCGGCCAAAACCGATTCCCGGGTGCACTAGATAGTCCCAGGGGAGTTGGAGAGTAGGCGCGCAGCTCCTGCCAAATCACGGGAGCCGTAGTGGCACGCCTGCCAGTGAGAGGCTGTGCACTGTGAGGCACATGTGCTAAAGAAGGCGGTGACTCTTGTACTTACTCCTGCTACTTCCACCAAACACATCACCACGCGGCTAAAATGGATTCCCGCGTGCACTAGATAGTCCCAGAGGAGTTGGGGGTTAGGCGCGCACCTCCTGCAAGTCACGGGAGCCGTGGTGGCACGCCTGCGAGTGAGAGGCTGTGCACTATGAGGCACATGTGGTAAAGAAGGCGGTGAGCCTTGTACTCACGCCTGCCACTTCAACGAAACGCATGACAACGCCTCCAAAATCAAATCCCAGGTGCACTAGACCCAGGGGAACCTCGGCAATAGACGCGCAACTCCGGAAAATAACGGGCGACGGAGTGGCATGCGTGAGAGTGAGAAGCTGTGCAAGAGGAAGGGGTCAGCCTTGTACTCACGCCTGCTACTTCCACGAAACACATCACCACGCGAATAAAATGGATTCCCGCGTGCACTAGATAGTCCCAGGGGAGTTGGGGGTTAGGCGCGCACCTCCTGCAAGTCACGGGAGCCGTGGTGGCACGCCTGCGAGTGAGAGGCTGTGCACTATGAGGCACATGTGGTAAAGAAGGCGGTGAGCCTTGTACGCACGCCTGCCACTTCCACGAAACACATGACAACGCCACCAAAATCAAATCCCAGGTGCACTAGACCCAGGGGAACCTCGGCAATAGACGCGCAACTCCGGAAAATCACGGGCGACGGAGTGGCATGCGTGAGAGTGAGAAGCTGTGCAAGAGGAAGGGGTCAGCCTTGTACTCACGCCTGCTACTTTCACGAAACACATCACCACGCGAATAAAATGGATTCCCGCGTGCACTAGATAGTCCCAGGGGAGTTGGGGGTTAGGCGCGCACCTCCTGCAAGTCACGGGAGCCGTGGTGGCACGCCTGCGAGTGAGAGGCTGTGCACTATGAGGCACATGTGCTAAAGAAGGCGGTGAGCCTTGTACTCACGCCTGCCACTTCCACGAAACGCATGACAACGCCACCAAAATCAAATCCCAGGTGCACTAGACCCAGGGGAAGCTCGGCAATAGACGCGCAACTCCGGGAAATCACGGGCAACGGAGTGGCATGCGTGAGAGTGAGAGGCTGTGCGAGAGGAAGGGGTCAGCCTTGTACTCACGCCTGCTACTTCCACGAAACACATCACCACGCGAATAAAATGGATTCCCGCGTGCACTAGATAGTCCCAGGGGAGTTGGGGGTTAGGCGCGCACCTCCTGCAAGTCACGGGAGCCGTGGTGGCACGCCTGCGAGTGAGAGGCTGTGCACTATGAGGCACATGTGCTGAAGAAGGCGGTGAGCCTTGTACTCACGCCTGCCACTTCCACGAAACGCATGACAACGCCACCAAAATCAAATCCCAGGTGCACTAGACCCAGGGGAAGCTCGGCAATAGACGCGCAACTCCGGAAAATCACGGGCGACGGAGTGGCATGCGTGAGAGTGAGAGGCTGTGCAAGAGGAAGGGGTCAGCCTTGTACTCACGCCTGCTACTTCCACGAAACACATCACCACGCGAATAAAATGGATTCCCGCGTGCACTAGATAGTCCCAGGGGAGTTGGGGGCTAGGCGCGCACCTCCTGCAAGTCACGGGAGCCGTGGTGGCACGCCTGCGAGTGAGAGGCTGTGCACTATGAGGCACATGTGCTAAAGAAGGCGGTGAGCCTTGTACTCACGCCTGCCACTTCCACGAAACGCATGACAACGCCACCAAAATCAAATCCCAGGTGCACTAGACCCAGGGGAAGCTCGGCAATAGACGAGCAACTCCGGTAAATCACGGGCGACGGAGTGGCATGCGTGAGAGTGAGAGGCTGTGCGAGAGGAAGGGGTCAGCCTTGTACTCACGCCTGCTACTTCCACGAAACACATCACCACGCGAATAAAATGGATTCCCGCGTGCACTAGATAGTCCCAGGGGAGTTGGGGGTTAGGCGCGCACCTCCTGCAAGTCACGGGAGCCGTGGTGGCACGCCTGCGAGTGAGAGGCTGTGCACTATGAGGCACATGTGCTGAAGAAGGCGGTGAGCCTTGTACTCACGCCTGCCACTTCCACGAAACGCATGACAACGCCACCAAAATCAAATCCCAGGTGCACTAGACCCAGGGGAACCTCGGCAATAGACGCCCAACTCCGGAAAATCACGGGCGACGGAGTGGCATGCGTGAGAGTGAGAGGCTGTGCAAGAGGAAGGGGTCAGCCTTGTACTCACGCCTGCTACTTCCACGAAACACATCACCACGCGAATAAAATGGATTCCCGCGTGCACTAGATAGTCCCAGGGGAGTTGGGGGTTAGGCGCGCACCTCCTGCAAGTCACGGGAGCCGTGGTGGCACGCCTGCGAGTGAGAGGCTGTGCACTATGAGGCACATGTGCTAAAGAAGGCGGTGAGCCTTGTACTCACGCCTGCCACTTCCACGAAACGCATGACAACGCCACCAAAATCAAATCCCAGGTGCACTAGACCCAGGGGAACCTCGGCAATAGACGCGCAACTCCGGAAAATCACGGGCGACGGAGTGGCATGCGTGAGAGTGAGAGGCTGTGAAAGAGGAAGGGGTCAGCCTTGTACTCACGCCTGCTACTTCCACGAAACACATCACCACGCGGCCAAAACCGATTCCCGGGTGCACTAGATAGTCCCAGGGGAGTTGGAGAGTAGGCGCGCAGCTCCTGCCAAATCACGGGAGCCGTAGTGGCACGCCTGCCAGTGAGAGGCTGTGCACTGTGAGGCACATGTGCTAAAGAAGGCGGTGACTCCTGTACTTACTCCTGCTACCTCCACCAAACACATCACCACGCGGCTAAAATGGATTCCCGCGTGCACTAGATAGTCCCAGGGGAGTTGGGGGTTAGGCGCGCACCTCCTGCAAGTCACGGGAGCCGTGGTGGCACGCCTGCGAGTGAGAGGCTGTGCACTATGAGGCACGTGTGGTAAAGAAGGCGGTGAGCCTTGTACTCACGCCTGCCACTTCCACGAAACGCATGACAACGCCACCAAAATCAAATCCCAGGTGCACTAGACCCAGGGGAAGCTCGGCAATAGACGCGCAACTCCGGGAAATCACGGGCGACGGAGTGGCATGCGTGAGAGTGAGAGGCTGTGCGAGAGGAAGGGGTCAGCCTTGTACTCACGCCTGCTACTTCCACGAAACACATCACCACGCGAATAAAATGGATTCCCGCGTGCACTAGATAGTCCCAGGGGAGCTGGGGGTTAGGCGCACACCTCCTGCAAGTCACGGGAGCCGTGGTGGCACGCCTTCGAGTGAGAGGCTGTGCACTACGAGGCACATGTGCTGAAGAAGGCGGTGAGCCTTGTACTCACGCCTGCCACTTCCACGAAACGCATGACAACGCCTCCAAAATCAAATCCCAGGTGCACTAGACCCAGGGGAACCTCGGCAATAGACGCGCAACTCCGGAAAATCACGGGCGACGGAGTGGCATGCGTGAGAGTGAGAGGCTGTGCAAGAGGAAGGAGTCAGCCTTGTACTCACGCCTGCTACTTCCACGAAACACATCACCACGCGGCCAAAACCGATTCCCGGGTGCACTAGATAGTCCCAGGGGAGTTGGAGAGTAGGCGCGCAGCTCCTGCCAAATCACGGGAGCCGTAGTGGCACGCCTGCCAGTGAGAGGCTGTGCACTGTGAGGCACATGTGCTAAAGAAGGCGGTGACTCTTGTACTTACTCCTGCTACTTCCACCAAACACATCACCACGCGGCTAAAATGGATTCCCGCGTGCACTAGATAGTCCCAGAGGAGTTGGGGGTTAGGCGCGCACCTCCTGCAAGTCACGGGAGCCGTGGTGGCACGCCTGCGAGTGAGAGGCTGTGCACTATGAGGCACATGTGGTAAAGAAGGCGGTGAGCCTTGTACTCACGCCTGCCACTTCAACGAAACGCATGACAACGCCTCCAAAATCAAATCCCAGGTGCACTAGACCCAGGGGAACCTCGGCAATAGACGCGCAACTCCGGAAAATAACGGGCGACGGAGTGGCATGCGTGAGAGTGAGAAGCTGTGCAAGAGGAAGGGGTCAGCCTTGTACTCACGCCTGCTACTTCCACGAAACACATCACCACGCGAATAAAATGGATTCCCGCGTGCACTAGATAGTCCCAGGGGAGTTGGGGGTTAGGCGCGCACCTCCTGCAAGTCACGGGAGCCGTGGTGGCACGCCTGCGAGTGAGAGGCTGTGCACTATGAGGCACATGTGGTAAAGAAGGCGGTGAGCCTTGTACGCACGCCTGCCACTTCCACGAAACACATGACAACGCCACCAAAATCAAATCCCAGGTGCACTAGACCCAGGGGAACCTCGGCAATAGACGCGCAACTCCGGAAAATCACGGGCGACGGAGTGGCATGCGTGAGAGTGAGAAGCTGTGCAAGAGGAAGGGGTCAGCCTTGTACTCACGCCTGCTACTTTCACGAAACACATCACCACGCGAATAAAATGGATTCCCGCGTGCACTAGATAGTCCCAGGGGAGTTGGGGGTTAGGCGCGCACCTCCTGCAAGTCACGGGAGCCGTGGTGGCACGCCTGCGAGTGAGAGGCTGTGCACTATGAGGCACATGTGCTAAAGAAGGCGGTGAGCCTTGTACTCACGCCTGCCACTTCCACGAAACGCATGACAACGCCACCAAAATCAAATCCCAGGTGCACTAGACCCAGGGGAAGCTCGGCAATAGACGCGCAACTCCGGGAAATCACGGGCAACGGAGTGGCATGCGTGAGAGTGAGAGGCTGTGCGAGAGGAAGGGGTCAGCCTTGTACTCACGCCTGCTACTTCCACGAAACACATCACCACGCGAATAAAATGGATTCCCGCGTGCACTAGATAGTCCCAGGGGAGTTGGGGGTTAGGCGCGCACCTCCTGCAAGTCACGGGAGCCGTGGTGGCACGCCTGCGAGTGAGAGGCTGTGCACTATGAGGCACATGTGCTGAAGAAGGCGGTGAGCCTTGTACTCACGCCTGCCACTTCCACGAAACGCATGACAACGCCACCAAAATCAAATCCCAGGTGCACTAGACCCAGGGGAAGCTCGGCAATAGACGCGCAACTCCGGAAAATCACGGGCGACGGAGTGGCATGCGTGAGAGTGAGAGGCTGTGCAAGAGGAAGGGGTCAGCCTTGTACTCACGCCTGCTACTTCCACGAAACACATCACCACGCGAATAAAATGGATTCCCGCGTGCACTAGATAGTCCCAGGGGAGTTGGGGGCTAGGCGCGCACCTCCTGCAAGTCACGGGAGCCGTGGTGGCACGCCTGCGAGTGAGAGGCTGTGCACTATGAGGCACATGTGCTAAAGAAGGCGGTGAGCCTTGTACTCACGCCTGCCACTTCCACGAAACGCATGACAACGCCACCAAAATCAAATCCCAGGTGCACTAGACCCAGGGGAAGCTCGGCAATAGACGAGCAACTCCGGTAAATCACGGGCGACGGAGTGGCATGCGTGAGAGTGAGAGGCTGTGCGAGAGGAAGGGGTCAGCCTTGTACTCACGCCTGCTACTTCCACGAAACACATCACCACGCGAATAAAATGGATTCCCGCGTGCACTAGATAGTCCCAGGGGAGTTGGGGGTTAGGCGCGCACCTCCTGCAAGTCACGGGAGCCGTGGTGGCACGCCTGCGAGTGAGAGGCTGTGCACTATGAGGCACATGTGCTGAAGAAGGCGGTGAGCCTTGTACTCACGCCTGCCACTTCCACGAAACGCATGACAACGCCACCAAAATCAAATCCCAGGTGCACTAGACCCAGGGGAACCTCGGCAATAGACGCCCAACTCCGGAAAATCACGGGCGACGGAGTGGCATGCGTGAGAGTGAGAGGCTGTGCAAGAGGAAGGGGTCAGCCTTGTACTCACGCCTGCTACTTCCACGAAACACATCACCACGCGAATAAAATGGATTCCCGCGTGCACTAGATAGTCCCAGGGGAGTTGGGGGTTAGGCGCGCACCTCCTGCAAGTCACGGGAGCCGTGGTGGCACGCCTGCGAGTGAGAGGCTGTGCACTATGAGGCACATGTGCTAAAGAAGGCGGTGAGCCTTGTACTCACGCCTGCCACTTCCACGAAACGCATGACAACGCCACCAAAATCAAATCCCAGGTGCACTAGACCCAGGGGAACCTCGACAATAGACGCGCAACTCCGGAAAATCACGGGCGACGGAGTGGCATGCGTGAGAGTGAGAGGCTGTGAAAGAGGAAGGGGTCAGCCTTGTACTCACGCCTGCTACTTCCACGAAACACATCACCACGCGGCCAAAACCGATTCCCGGGTGCACTAGATAGTCCCAGGGGAGTTGGAGAGTAGGCGCGCAGCTCCTGCCAAATCACGGGAGCCGTAGTGGCACGCCTGCCAGTGAGAGGCTGTGCACTGTGAGGCACATGTGCTAAAGAAGGCGGTGACTCCTGTACTTACTCCTGCTACCTCCACCAAACACATCACCACGCGGCTAAAATGGATTCCCGCGTGCACTAGATAGTCCCAGGGGAGTTGGGGGTTAGGCGCGCACCTCCTGCAAGTCACGGGAGCCGTGGTGGCACGCCTGCCAGTGAGAGGCTGTGCACTATGAGGCACGTGTGGTAAAGAAGGCGGTGAGCCTTGTACTCACGCCTGCCACTTCCACGAAACGCATGACAACGCCACCAAAATCAAATCCCAGGTGCACTAGACCCAGGGGAAGCTCGGCAATAGACGCGCAACTCCGGGAAATCACGGGCGACGGAGTGGCATGCGTGAGAGTGAGAGGCTGTGCGAGAGGAAGGGGTCAGCCTTGTACTCACGCCTGCTACTTCCACGAAACACATCACCACGCGAATAAAATGGATTCCCGCGTGCACTAGATAGTCCCAGGGGAGCTGGGGGTTAGGCGCACACCTCCTGCAAGTCACGGGAGCCGTGGTGGCACGCCTTCGAGTGAGAGGCTGTGCACTACGAGGCACATGTGCTGAAGAAGGCGGTGAGCCTTGTACTCACGCCTGCCACTTCCACGAAACGCATGACAACGCCTCCAAAATCAAATCCCAGGTGCACTAGACCCAGGGGAACCTCGGCAATAGACGCGCAACTCCGGAAAATCACGGGCGACGGAGTGGCATGCGTGAGAGTGAGAGGCTGTGCAAGAGGAAGGAGTCAGCCTTGTACTCACGCCTGCTACTTCCACGAAACACATCACCACGCGGCCAAAACCGATTCCCGGGTGCACTAGATAGTCCCAGGGGAGTTGGAGAGTAGGCGCGCAGCTCCTGCCAAATCACGGGAGCCGTAGTGGCACGCCTGCCAGTGAGAGGCTGTGCACTGTGAGGCACATGTGCTAAAGAAGGCGGTGACTCTTGTACTTACTCCTGCTACTTCCACCAAACACATCACCACGCGGCTAAAATGGATTCCCGCGTGCACTAGATAGTCCCAGAGGAGTTGGGGGTTAGGCGCGCACCTCCTGCAAGTCACGGGAGCCGTGGTGGCACGCCTGCGAGTGAGAGGCTGTGCACTATGAGGCACATGTGGTAAAGAAGGCGGTGAGCCTTGTACTCACGCCTGCCACTTCAACGAAACGCATGACAACGCCTCCAAAATCAAATCCCAGGTGCACTAGACCCAGGGGAACCTCGGCAATAGACGCGCAACTCCGGAAAATAACGGGCGACGGAGTGGCATGCGTGAGAGTGAGAAGCTGTGCAAGAGGAAGGGGTCAGCCTTGTACTCACGCCTGCTACTTCCACGAAACACATCACCACGCGAATAAAATGGATTCCCGCGTGCACTAGATAGTCCCAGGGGAGTTGGGGGTTAGGCGCGCACCTCCTGCAAGTCACGGGAGCCGTGGTGGCACGCCTGCGAGTGAGAGGCTGTGCACTATGAGGCACATGTGGTAAAGAAGGCGGTGAGCCTTGTACGCACGCCTGCCACTTCCACGAAACACATGACAACGCCACCAAAATCAAATCCCAGGTGCACTAGACCCAGGGGAACCTCGGCAATAGACGCGCAACTCCGGAAAATCACGGGCGACGGAGTGGCATGCGTGAGAGTGAGAAGCTGTGCAAGAGGAAGGGGTCAGCCTTGTACTCACGCCTGCTACTTTCACGAAACACATCACCACGCGAATAAAATGGATTCCCGCGTGCACTAGATAGTCCCAGGGGAGTTGGGGGTTAGGCGCGCACCTCCTGCAAGTCACGGGAGCCGTGGTGGCACGCCTGCGAGTGAGAGGCTGTGCACTATGAGGCACATGTGCTAAAGAAGGCGGTGAGCCTTGTACTCACGCCTGCCACTTCCACGAAACGCATGACAACGCCACCAAAATCAAATCCCAGGTGCACTAGACCCAGGGGAAGCTCGGCAATAGACGCGCAACTCCGGGAAATCACGGGCAACGGAGTGGCATGCGTGAGAGTGAGAGGCTGTGCGAGAGGAAGGGGTCAGCCTTGTACTCACGCCTGCTACTTCCACGAAACACATCACCACGCGAATAAAATGGATTCCCGCGTGCACTAGATAGTCCCAGGGGAGTTGGGGGTTAGGCGCGCACCTCCTGCAAGTCACGGGAGCCGTGGTGGCACGCCTGCGAGTGAGAGGCTGTGCACTATGAGGCACATGTGCTGAAGAAGGCGGTGAGCCTTGTACTCACGCCTGCCACTTCCACGAAACGCATGACAACGCCACCAAAATCAAATCCCAGGTGCACTAGACCCAGGGGAAGCTCGGCAATAGACGCGCAACTCCGGAAAATCACGGGCGACGGAGTGGCATGCGTGAGAGTGAGAGGCTGTGCAAGAGGAAGGGGTCAGCCTTGTACTCACGCCTGCTACTTCCACGAAACACATCACCACGCGAATAAAATGGATTCCCGCGTGCACTAGATAGTCCCAGGGGAGTTGGGGGCTAGGCGCGCACCTCCTGCAAGTCACGGGAGCCGTGGTGGCACGCCTGCGAGTGAGAGGCTGTGCACTATGAGGCACATGTGCTAAAGAAGGCGGTGAGCCTTGTACTCACGCCTGCCACTTCCACGAAACGCATGACAACGCCACCAAAATCAAATCCCAGGTGCACTAGACCCAGGGGAAGCTCGGCAATAGACGAGCAACTCCGGTAAATCACGGGCGACGGAGTGGCATGCGTGAGAGTGAGAGGCTGTGCGAGAGGAAGGGGTCAGCCTTGTACTCACGCCTGCTACTTCCACGAAACACATCACCACGCGAATAAAATGGATTCCCGCGTGCACTAGATAGTCCCAGGGGAGTTGGGGGTTAGGCGCGCACCTCCTGCAAGTCACGGGAGCCGTGGTGGCACGCCTGCGAGTGAGAGGCTGTGCACTATGAGGCACATGTGCTGAAGAAGGCGGTGAGCCTTGTACTCACGCCTGCCACTTCCACGAAACGCATGACAACGCCACCAAAATCAAATCCCAGGTGCACTAGACCCAGGGGAACCTCGGCAATAGACGCCCAACTCCGGAAAATCACGGGCGACGGAGTGGCATGCGTGAGAGTGAGAGGCTGTGCAAGAGGAAGGGGTCAGCCTTGTACTCACGCCTGCTACTTCCACGAAACACATCACCACGCGAATAAAATGGATTCCCGCGTGCACTAGATAGTCCCAGGGGAGTTGGGGGTTAGGCGCGCACCTCCTGCAAGTCACGGGAGCCGTGGTGGCACGCCTGCGAGTGAGAGGCTGTGCACTATGAGGCACATGTGCTAAAGAAGGCGGTGAGCCTTGTACTCACGCCTGCCACTTCCACGAAACGCATGACAACGCCACCAAAATCAAATCCCAGGTGCACTAGACCCAGGGGAACCTCGGCAATAGACGCGCAACTCCGGAAAATCACGGGCGACGGAGTGGCATGCGTGAGAGTGAGAGGCTGTGAAAGAGGAAGGGGTCAGCCTTGTACTCACGCCTGCTACTTCCACGAAACACATCACCACGCGGCCAAAACCGATTCCCGGGTGCACTAGATAGTCCCAGGGGAGTTGGAGAGTAGGCGCGCAGCTCCTGCCAAATCACGGGAGCCGTAGTGGCACGCCTGCCAGTGAGAGGCTGTGCACTGTGAGGCACATGTGCTAAAGAAGGCGGTGACTCCTGTACTTACTCCTGCTACCTCCACCAAACACATCACCACGCGGCTAAAATGGATTCCCGCGTGCACTAGATAGTCCCAGGGGAGTTGGGGGTTAGGCGCGCACCTCCTGCAAGTCACGGGAGCCGTGGTGGCACGCCTGCCAGTGAGAGGCTGTGCACTATGAGGCACGTGTGGTAAAGAAGGCGGTGAGCCTTGTACTCACGCCTGCCACTTCCACGAAACGCATGACAACGCCACCAAAATCAAATCCCAGGTGCACTAGACCCAGGGGAAGCTCGGCAATAGACGCGCAACTCCGGGAAATCACGGGCGACGGAGTGGCATGCGTGAGAGTGAGAGGCTGTGCGAGAGGAAGGGGTCAGCCTTGTACTCACGCCTGCTACTTCCACGAAACACATCACCACGCGAATAAAATGGATTCCCGCGTGCACTAGATAGTCCCAGGGGAGCTGGGGGTTAGGCGCACACCTCCTGCAAGTCACGGGAGCCGTGGTGGCACGCCTTCGAGTGAGAGGCTGTGCACTACGAGGCACATGTGCTGAAGAAGGCGGTGAGCCTTGTACTCACGCCTGCCACTTCCACGAAACGCATGACAACGCCTCCAAAATCAAATCCCAGGTGCACTAGACCCAGGGGAACCTCGGCAATAGACGCGCAACTCCGGAAAATCACGGGCGACGGAGTGGCATGCGTGAGAGTGAGAGGCTGTGCAAGAGGAAGGGGTCAGCCTTGTACTCACGCCTGCTACTTCCACGAAACACATCACCACGCGGCCAAAACCGATTCCCGGGTGCACTAGATAGTCCCAGGGGAGTTGGAGAGTAGGCGCGCAGCTCCTGCCAAATCACGGGAGCCGTAGTGGCACGCCTGCCAGTGAGAGGCTGTGCACTGTGAGGCACATGTGCTAAAGAAGGCGGTGACTCTTGTACTTACTCCTGCTACTTCCACCAAACACATCACCACGCGGCTAAAATGGATTCCCGCGTGCACTAGATAGTCCCAGAGGAGTTGGGGGTTAGGCGCGCACCTCCTGCAAGTCACGGGAGCCGTGGTGGCACGCCTGCGAGTGAGAGGCTGTGCACTATGAGGCACATGTGGTAAAGAAGGCGGTGAGCCTTGTACTCACGCCTGCCACTTCAACGAAACGCATGACAACGCCTCCAAAATCAAATCCCAGGTGCACTAGACCCAGGGGAACCTCGGCAATAGACGCGCAACTCCGGAAAATAACGGGCGACGGAGTGGCATGCGTGAGAGTGAGAAGCTGTGCAAGAGGAAGGGGTCAGCCTTGTACTCACGCCTGCTACTTCCACGAAACACATCACCACGCGAATAAAATGGATTCCCGCGTGCACTAGATAGTCCCAGGGGAGTTGGGGGTTAGGCGCGCACCTCCTGCAAGTCACGGGAGCCGTGGTGGCACGCCTGCGAGTGAGAGGCTGTGCACTATGAGGCACATGTGGTAAAGAAGGCGGTGAGCCTTGTACGCACGCCTGCCACTTCCACGAAACACATGACAACGCCACCAAAATCAAATCCCAGGTGCACTAGACCCAGGGGAACCTCGGCAATAGACGCGCAACTCCGGAAAATCACGGGCGACGGAGTGGCATGCGTGAGAGTGAGAAGCTGTGCAAGAGGAAGGGGTCAGCCTTGTACTCACGCCTGCTACTTTCACGAAACACATCACCACGCGAATAAAATGGATTCCCGCGTGCACTAGATAGTCCCAGGGGAGTTGGGGGTTAGGCGCGCACCTCCTGCAAGTCACGGGAGCCGTGGTGGCACGCCTGCGAGTGAGAGGCTGTGCACTATGAGGCACATGTGCTAAAGAAGGCGGTGAGCCTTGTACTCACGCCTGCCACTTCCACGAAACGCATGACAACGCCACCAAAATCAAATCCCAGGTGCACTAGACCCAGGGGAAGCTCGGCAATAGACGCGCAACTCCGGGAAATCACGGGCAACGGAGTGGCATGCGTGAGAGTGAGAGGCTGTGCGAGAGGAAGGGGTCAGCCTTGTACTCACGCCTGCTACTTCCACGAAACACATCACCACGCGAATAAAATGGATTCCCGCGTGCACTAGATAGTCCCAGGGGAGTTGGGGGTTAGGCGCGCACCTCCTGCAAGTCACGGGAGCCGTGGTGGCACGCCTGCGATTGAGAGGCTGTGCACTATGAGGCACATGTGCTGAAGAAGGCGGTGAGCCTTGTACTCACGCCTGCCACTTCCACGAAACGCATGACAACGCCACCAAAATCAAATCCCAGGTGCACTAGACCCAGGGGAAGCTCGGCAATAGACGCGCAACTCCGGAAAATCACGGGCGACGGAGTGGCATGCGTGAGAGTGAGAGGCTGTGCAAGAGGAAGGGGTCAGCCTTGTACTCACGCCTGCTACTTCCACGAAACACATCACCACGCGAATAAAATGGATTCCCGCGTGCACTAGATAGTCCCAGGGGAGTTGGGGGCTAGGCGCGCACCTCCTGCAAGTCACGGGAGCCGTGGTGGCACGCCTGCGAGTGAGAGGCTGTGCACTATGAGGCACATGTGCTAAAGAAGGCGGTGAGCCTTGTACTCACGCCTGCCACTTCCACGAAACGCATGACAACGCCACCAAAATCAAATCCCAGGTGCACTAGACCCAGGGGAAGCTCGGCAATAGACGAGCAACTCCGGTAAATCACGGGCGACGGAGTGGCATGCGTGAGAGTGAGAGGCTGTGCGAGAGGAAGGGGTCAGCCTTGTACTCACGCCTGCTACTTCCACGAAACACATCACCACGCGAATAAAATGGATTCCCGCGTGCACTAGATAGTCCCAGGGGAGTTGGGGGTTAGGCGCGCACCTCCTGCAAGTCACGGGAGCCGTGGTGGCACGCCTGCGAGTGAGAGGCTGTGCACTATGAGGCACATGTGCTGAAGAAGGCGGTGAGCCTTGTACTCACGCCTGCCACTTCCACGAAACGCATGACAACGCCACCAAAATCAAATCCCAGGTGCACTAGACCCAGGGGAACCTCGGCAATAGACGCCCAACTCCGGAAAATCACGGGCGACGGAGTGGCATGCGTGAGAGTGAGAGGCTGTGCAAGAGGAAGGGGTCAGCCTTGTACTCACGCCTGCTACTTCCACGAAACACATCACCACGCGAATAAAATGGATTCCCGCGTGCACTAGATAGTCCCAGGGGAGTTGGGGGTTAGGCGCGCACCTCCTGCAAGTCACGGGAGCCGTGGTGGCACGCCTGCGAGTGAGAGGCTGTGCACTATGAGGCACATGTGCTAAAGAAGGCGGTGAGCCTTGTACTCACGCCTGCCACTTCCACGAAACGCATGACAACGCCACCAAAATCAAATCCCAGGTGCACTAGACCCAGGGGAACCTCGGCAATAGACGCGCAACTCCGGAAAATCACGGGCGACGGAGTGGCATGCGTGAGAGTGAGAGGCTGTGAAAGAGGAAGGGGTCAGCCTTGTACTCACGCCTGCTACTTCCACGAAACACATCACCACGCGGCCAAAACCGATTCCCGGGTGCACTAGATAGTCCCAGGGGAGTTGGAGAGTAGGCGCGCAGCTCCTGCCAAATCACGGGAGCCGTAGTGGCACGCCTGCCAGTGAGAGGCTGTGCACTGTGAGGCACATGTGCTAAAGAAGGCGGTGACTCCTGTACTTACTCCTGCTACCTCCACCAAACACATCACCACGCGGCTAAAATGGATTCCCGCGTGCACTAGATAGTCCCAGGGGAGTTGGGGGTTAGGCGCGCACCTCCTGCAAGTCACGGGAGCCGTGGTGGCACGCCTGCGAGTGAGAGGCTGTGCACTAAGAGGCACGTGTGGTAAAGAAGGCGGTGAGCCTTGTACTCACGCCTGCCACTTCCACGAAACGCATGACAACGCCACCAAAATCAAATCCCAGGTGCACTAGACCCAGGGGAAGCTCGGCAATAGACGCGCAACTCCGGGAAATCACGGGCGACGGAGTGGCATGCGTGAGAGTGAGAGGCTGTGCGAGAGGAAGGGGTCAGCCTTGTACTCACGCCTGCTACTTCCACGAAACACATCACCACGCGAATAAAATGGATTCCCGCGTGCACTAGATAGTCCCAGGGGAGCTGGGGGTTAGGCGCACACCTCCTGCAAGTCACGGGAGCCGTGGTGGCACGCCTTCGAGTGAGAGGCTGTGCACTACGAGGCACATGTGCTGAAGAAGGCGGTGAGCCTTGTACTCACGCCTGCCACTTCCACGAAACGCATGACAACGCCTCCAAAATCAAATCCCAGGTGCACTAGACCCAGGGGAACCTCGGCAATAGACGCGCAACTCCGGAAAATCACGGGCGACGGAGTGGCATGCGTGAGAGTGAGAGGCTGTGCAAGAGGAAGGGGTCAGCCTTGTACTCACGCCTGCTACTTCCACGAAACACATCACCACGCGGCCAAAACCGATTCCCGGGTGCACTAGATAGTCCCAGGGGAGTTGGAGAGTAGGCGCGCAGCTCCTGCCAAATCACGGGAGCCGTAGTGGCACGCCTGCCAGTGAGAGGCTGTGCACTGTGAGGCACATGTGCTAAAGAAGGCGGTGACTCTTGTACTTACTCCTGCTACTTCCACCAAACACATCACCACGCGGCTAAAATGGATTCCCGCGTGCACTAGATAGTCCCAGAGGAGTTGGGGGTTAGGCGCGCACCTCCTGCAAGTCACGGGAGCCGTGGTGGCACGCCTGCGAGTGAGAGGCTGTGCACTATGAGGCACATGTGGTAAAGAAGGCGGTGAGCCTTGTACTCACGCCTGCCACTTCAACGAAACGCATGACAACGCCTCCAAAATCAAATCCCAGGTGCACTAGACCCAGGGGAACCTCGGCAATAGACGCGCAACTCCGGAAAATAACGGGCGACGGAGTGGCATGCGTGAGAGTGAGAAGCTGTGCAAGAGGAAGGGGTCAGCCTTGTACTCACGCCTGCTACTTCCACGAAACACATCACCACGCGAATAAAATGGATTCCCGCGTGCACTAGATAGTCCCAGGGGAGTTGGGGGTTAGGCGCGCACCTCCTGCAAGTCACGGGAGCCGTGGTGGCACGCCTGCGAGTGAGAGGCTGTGCACTATGAGGCACATGTGGTAAAGAAGGCGGTGAGCCTTGTACGCACGCCTGCCACTTCCACGAAACACATGACAACGCCACCAAAATCAAATCCCAGGTGCACTAGACCCAGGGGAACCTCGGCAATAGACGCGCAACTCCGGAAAATCACGGGCGACGGAGTGGCATGCGTGAGAGTGAGAAGCTGTGCAAGAGGAAGGGGTCAGCCTTGTACTCACGCCTGCTACTTTCACGAAACACATCACCACGCGAATAAAATGGATTCCCGCGTGCACTAGATAGTCCCAGGGGAGTTGGGGGTTAGGCGCGCACCTCCTGCAAGTCACGGGAGCCGTGGTGGCACGCCTGCGAGTGAGAGGCTGTGCACTATGAGGCACATGTGCTAAAGAAGGCGGTGAGCCTTGTACTCACGCCTGCCACTTCCACGAAACGCATGACAACGCCACCAAAATCAAATCCCAGGTGCACTAGACCCAGGGGAAGCTCGGCAATAGACGCGCAACTCCGGGAAATCACGGGCAACGGAGTGGCATGCGTGAGAGTGAGAGGCTGTGCGAGAGGAAGGGGTCAGCCTTGTACTCACGCCTGCTACTTCCACGAAACACATCACCACGCGAATAAAATGGATTCCCGCGTGCACTAGATAGTCCCAGGGGAGTTGGGGGTTAGGCGCGCACCTCCTGCAAGTCACGGGAGCCGTGGTGGCACGCCTGCGAGTGAGAGGCTGTGCACTATGAGGCACATGTGCTGAAGAAGGCGGTGAGCCTTGTACTCACGCCTGCCACTTCCACGAAACGCATGACAACGCCACCAAAATCAAATCCCAGGTGCACTAGACCCAGGGGAAGCTCGGCAATAGACGCGCAACTCCGGAAAATCACGGGCGACGGAGTGGCATGCGTGAGAGTGAGAGGCTGTGCAAGAGGAAGGGGTCAGCCTTGTACTCACGCCTGCTACTTCCACGAAACACATCACCACGCGAATAAAATGGATTCCCGCGTGCACTAGATAGTCCCAGGGGAGTTGGGGGCTAGGCGCGCACCTCCTGCAAGTCACGGGAGCCGTGGTGGCACGCCTGCGAGTGAGAGGCTGTGCACTATGAGGCACATGTGCTAAAGAAGGCGGTGAGCCTTGTACTCACGCCTGCCACTTCCACGAAACGCATGACAACGCCACCAAAATCAAATCCCAGGTGCACTAGACCCAGGGGAAGCTCGGCAATAGACGAGCAACTCCGGTAAATCACGGGCGACGGAGTGGCATGCGTGAGAGTGAGAGGCTGTGCGAGAGGAAGGGGTCAGCCTTGTACTCACGCCTGCTACTTCCACGAAACACATCACCACGCGAATAAAATGGATTCCCGCGTGCACTAGATAGTCCCAGGGGAGTTGGGGGTTAGGCGCGCACCTCCTGCAAGTCACGGGAGCCGTGGTGGCACGCCTGCGAGTGAGAGGCTGTGCACTATGAGGCACATGTGCTGAAGAAGGCGGTGAGCCTTGTACTCACGCCTGCCACTTCCACGAAACGCATGACAACGCCACCAAAATCAAATCCCAGGTGCACTAGACCCAGGGGAACCTCGGCAATAGACGCCCAACTCCGGAAAATCACGGGCGACGGAGTGGCATGCGTGAGAGTGAGAGGCTGTGCAAGAGGAAGGGGTCAGCCTTGTACTCACGCCTGCTACTTCCACGAAACACATCACCACGCGAATAAAATGGATTCCCGCGTGCACTAGATAGTCCCAGGGGAGTTGGGGGTTAGGCGCGCACCTCCTGCAAGTCACGGGAGCCGTGGTGGCACGCCTGCGAGTGAGAGGCTGTGCACTATGAGGCACATGTGCTAAAGAAGGCGGTGAGCCTTGTACTCACGCCTGCCACTTCCACGAAACGCATGACAACGCCACCAAAATCAAATCCCAGGTGCACTAGACCCAGGGGAACCTCGGCAATAGACGCGCAACTCCGGAAAATCACGGGCGACGGAGTGGCATGCGTGAGAGTGAGAGGCTGTGAAAGAGGAAGGGGTCAGCCTTGTACTCACGCCTGCTACTTCCACGAAACACATCACCACGCGGCCAAAACCGATTCCCGGGTGCACTAGATAGTCCCAGGGGAGTTGGAGAGTAGGCGCGCAGCTCCTGCCAAATCACGGGAGCCGTAGTGGCACGCCTGCCAGTGAGAGGCTGTGCACTGTGAGGCACATGTGCTAAAGAAGGCGGTGACTCCTGTACTTACTCCTGCTACCTCCACCAAACACATCACCACGCGGCTAAAATGGATTCCCGCGTGCACTAGATAGTCCCAGGGGAGTTGGGGGTTAGGCGCGCACCTCCTGCAAGTCACGGGAGCCGTGGTGGCACGCCTGCGAGTGAGAGGCTGTGCACTAAGAGGCACGTGTGGTAAAGAAGGCGGTGAGCCTTGTACTCACGCCTGCCACTTCCACGAAACGCATGACAACGCCACCAAAATCAAATCCCAGGTGCACTAGACCCAGGGGAAGCTCGGCAATAGACGCGCAACTCCGGGAAATCACGGGCGACGGAGTGGCATGCGTGAGAGTGAGAGGCTGTGCGAGAGGAAGGGGTCAGCCTTGTACTCACGCCTGCTACTTCCACGAAACACATCACCACGCGAATAAAATGGATTCCCGCGTGCACTAGATAGTCCCAGGGGAGCTGGGGGTTAGGCGCACACCTCCTGCAAGTCACGGGAGCCGTGGTGGCACGCCTTCGAGTGAGAGGCTGTGCACTACGAGGCACATGTGCTGAAGAAGGCGGTGAGCCTTGTACTCACGCCTGCCACTTCCACGAAACGCATGACAACGCCTCCAAAATCAAATCCCAGGTGCACTAGACCCAGGGGAACCTCGGCAATAGACGCGCAACTCCGGAAAATCACGGGCGACGGAGTGGCATGCGTGAGAGTGAGAGGCTGTGCAAGAGGAAGGGGTCAGCCTTGTACTCACGCCTGCTACTTCCACGAAACACATCACCACGCGGCCAAAACCGATTCCCGGGTGCACTAGATAGTCCCAGGGGAGTTGGAGAGTAGGCGCGCAGCTCCTGCCAAATCACGGGAGCCGTAGTGGCACGCCTGCCAGTGAGAGGCTGTGCACTGTGAGGCACATGTGCTAAAGAAGGCGGTGACTCTTGTACTTACTCCTGCTACTTCCACCAAACACATCACCACGCGGCTAAAATGGATTCCCGCGTGCACTAGATAGTCCCAGAGGAGTTGGGGGTTAGGCGCGCACCTCCTGCAAGTCACGGGAGCCGTGGTGGCACGCCTGCGAGTGAGAGGCTGTGCACTATGAGGCACATGTGGTAAAGAAGGCGGTGAGCCTTGTACTCACGCCTGCCACTTCAACGAAACGCATGACAACGCCTCCAAAATCAAATCCCAGGTGCACTAGACCCAGGGGAACCTCGGCAATAGACGCGCAACTCCGGAAAATAACGGGCGACGGAGTGGCATGCGTGAGAGTGAGAAGCTGTGCAAGAGGAAGGGGTCAGCCTTGTACTCACGCCTGCTACTTCCACGAAACACATCACCACGCGAATAAAATGGATTCCCGCGTGCACTAGATAGTCCCAGGGGAGTTGGGGGTTAGGCGCGCACCTCCTGCAAGTCACGGGAGCCGTGGTGGCACGCCTGCGAGTGAGAGGCTGTGCACTATGAGGCACATGTGGTAAAGAAGGCGGTGAGCCTTGTACGCACGCCTGCCACTTCCACGAAACACATGACAACGCCACCAAAATCAAATCCCAGGTGCACTAGACCCAGGGGAACCTCGGCAATAGACGCGCAACTCCGGAAAATCACGGGCGACGGAGTGGCATGCGTGAGAGTGAGAAGCTGTGCAAGAGGAAGGGGTCAGCCTTGTACTCACGCCTGCTACTTTCACGAAACACATCACCACGCGAATAAAATGGATTCCCGCGTGCACTAGATAGTCCCAGGGGAGTTGGGGGTTAGGCGCGCACCTCCTGCAAGTCACGGGAGCCGTGGTGGCACGCCTGCGAGTGAGAGGCTGTGCACTATGAGGCACATGTGCTAAAGAAGGCGGTGAGCCTTGTACTCACGCCTGCCACTTCCACGAAACGCATGACAACGCCACCAAAATCAAATCCCAGGTGCACTAGACCCAGGGGAAGCTCGGCAATAGACGCGCAACTCCGGGAAATCACGGGCAACGGAGTGGCATGCGTGAGAGTGAGAGGCTGTGCGAGAGGAAGGGGTCAGCCTTGTACTCACGCCTGCTACTTCCACGAAACACATCACCACGCGAATAAAATGGATTCCCGCGTGCACTAGATAGTCCCAGGGGAGTTGGGGGTTAGGCGCGCACCTCCTGCAAGTCACGGGAGCCGTGGTGGCACGCCTGCGAGTGAGAGGCTGTGCACTATGAGGCACATGTGCTGAAGAAGGCGGTGAGCCTTGTACTCACGCCTGCCACTTCCACGAAACGCATGACAACGCCACCAAAATCAAATCCCAGGTGCACTAGACCCAGGGGAAGCTCGGCAATAGACGCGCAACTCCGGAAAATCACGGGCGACGGAGTGGCATGCGTGAGAGTGAGAGGCTGTGCAAGAGGAAGGGGTCAGCCTTGTACTCACGCCTGCTACTTCCACGAAACACATCACCACGCGAATAAAATGGATTCCCGCGTGCACTAGATAGTCCCAGGGGAGTTGGGGGCTAGGCGCGCACCTCCTGCAAGTCACGGGAGCCGTGGTGGCACGCCTGCGAGTGAGAGGCTGTGCACTATGAGGCACATGTGCTAAAGAAGGCGGTGAGCCTTGTACTCACGCCTGCCACTTCCACGAAACGCATGACAACGCCACCAAAATCAAATCCCAGGTGCACTAGACCCAGGGGAAGCTCGGCAATAGACGAGCAACTCCGGTAAATCACGGGCGACGGAGTGGCATGCGTGAGAGTGAGAGGCTGTGCGAGAGGAAGGGGTCAGCCTTGTACTCACGCCTGCTACTTCCACGAAACACATCACCACGCGAATAAAATGGATTCCCGCGTGCACTAGATAGTCCCAGGGGAGTTGGGGGTTAGGCGCGCACCTCCTGCAAGTCACGGGAGCCGTGGTGGCACGCCTGCGAGTGAGAGGCTGTGCACTATGAGGCACATGTGCTGAAGAAGGCGGTGAGCCTTGTACTCACGCCTGCCACTTCCACGAAACGCATGACAACGCCACCAAAATCAAATCCCAGGTGCACTAGACCCAGGGGAACCTCGGCAATAGACGCCCAACTCCGGAAAATCACGGGCGACGGAGTGGCATGCGTGAGAGTGAGAGGCTGTGCAAGAGGAAGGGGTCAGCCTTGTACTCACGCCTGCTACTTCCACGAAACACATCACCACGCGAATAAAATGGATTCCCGCGTGCACTAGATAGTCCCAGGGGAGTTGGGGGTTAGGCGCGCACCTCCTGCAAGTCACGGGAGCCGTGGTGGCACGCCTGCGAGTGAGAGGCTGTGCACTATGAGGCACATGTGCTAAAGAAGGCGGTGAGCCTTGTACTCACGCCTGCCACTTCCACGAAACGCATGACAACGCCACCAAAATCAAATCCCAGGTGCACTAGACCCAGGGGAACCTCGGCAATAGACGCGCAACTCCGGAAAATCACGGGCGACGGAGTGGCATGCGTGAGAGTGAGAGGCTGTGAAAGAGGAAGGGGTCAGCCTTGTACTCACGCCTGCTACTTCCACGAAACACATCACCACGCGGCCAAAACCGATTCCCGGGTGCACTAGATAGTCCCAGGGGAGTTGGAGAGTAGGCGCGCAGCTCCTGCCAAATCACGGGAGCCGTAGTGGCACGCCTGCCAGTGAGAGGCTGTGCACTGTGAGGCACATGTGCTAAAGAAGGCGGTGACTCCTGTACTTACTCCTGCTACCTCCACCAAACACATCACCACGCGGCTAAAATGGATTCCCGCGTGCACTAGATAGTCCCAGGGGAGTTGGGGGTTAGGCGCGCACCTCCTGCAAGTCACGGGAGCCGTGGTGGCACGCCTGCGAGTGAGAGGCTGTGCACTAAGAGGCACGTGTGGTAAAGAAGGCGGTGAGCCTTGTACTCACGCCTGCCACTTCCACGAAACGCATGACAACGCCACCAAAATCAAATCCCAGGTGCACTAGACCCAGGGGAAGCTCGGCAATAGACGCGCAACTCCGGGAAATCACGGGCGACGGAGTGGCATGCGTGAGAGTGAGAGGCTGTGCGAGAGGAAGGGGTCAGCCTTGTACTCACGCCTGCTACTTCCACGAAACACATCACCACGCGAATAAAATGGATTCCCGCGTGCACTAGATAGTCCCAGGGGAGCTGGGGGTTAGGCGCACACCTCCTGCAAGTCACGGGAGCCGTGGTGGCACGCCTTCGAGTGAGAGGCTGTGCACTACGAGGCACATGTGCTGAAGAAGGCGGTGAGCCTTGTACTCACGCCTGCCACTTCCACGAAACGCATGACAACGCCTCCAAAATCAAATCCCAGGTGCACTAGACCCAGGGGAACCTCGGCAATAGACGCGCAACTCCGGAAAATCACGGGCGACGGAGTGGCATGCGTGAGAGTGAGAGGCTGTGCAAGAGGAAGGGGTCAGCCTTGTACTCACGCCTGCTACTTCCACGAAACACATCACCACGCGGCCAAAACCGATTCCCGGGTGCACTAGATAGTCCCAGGGGAGTTGGAGAGTAGGCGCGCAGCTCCTGCCAAATCACGGGAGCCGTAGTGGCACGCCTGCCAGTGAGAGGCTGTGCACTGTGAGGCACATGTGCTAAAGAAGGCGGTGACTCTTGTACTTACTCCTGCTACTTCCACCAAACACATCACCACGCGGCTAAAATGGATTCCCGCGTGCACTAGATAGTCCCAGAGGAGTTGGGGGTTAGGCGCGCACCTCCTGCAAGTCACGGGAGCCGTGGTGGCACGCCTGCGAGTGAGAGGCTGTGCACTATGAGGCACATGTGGTAAAGAAGGCGGTGAGCCTTGTACTCACGCCTGCCACTTCAACGAAACGCATGACAACGCCTCCAAAATCAAATCCCAGGTGCACTAGACCCAGGGGAACCTCGGCAATAGACGCGCAACTCCGGAAAATAACGGGCGACGGAGTGGCATGCGTGAGAGTGAGAAGCTGTGCAAGAGGAAGGGGTCAGCCTTGTACTCACGCCTGCTACTTCCACGAAACACATCACCACGCGAATAAAATGGATTCCCGCGTGCACTAGATAGTCCCAGGGGAGTTGGGGGTTAGGCGCGCACCTCCTGCAAGTCACGGGAGCCGTGGTGGCACGCCTGCGAGTGAGAGGCTGTGCACTATGAGGCACATGTGGTAAAGAAGGCGGTGAGCCTTGTACGCACGCCTGCCACTTCCACGAAACACATGACAACGCCACCAAAATCAAATCCCAGGTGCACTAGACCCAGGGGAACCTCGGCAATAGACGCGCAACTCCGGAAAATCACGGGCGACGGAGTGGCATGCGTGAGAGTGAGAAGCTGTGCAAGAGGAAGGGGTCAGCCTTGTACTCACGCCTGCTACTTTCACGAAACACATCACCACGCGAATAAAATGGATTCCCGCGTGCACTAGATAGTCCCAGGGGAGTTGGGGGTTAGGCGCGCACCTCCTGCAAGTCACGGGAGCCGTGGTGGCACGCCTGCGAGTGAGAGGCTGTGCACTATGAGGCACATGTGCTAAAGAAGGCGGTGAGCCTTGTACTCACGCCTGCCACTTCCACGAAACGCATGACAACGCCACCAAAATCAAATCCCAGGTGCACTAGACCCAGGGGAAGCTCGGCAATAGACGCGCAACTCCGGGAAATCACGGGCAACGGAGTGGCATGCGTGAGAGTGAGAGGCTGTGCGAGAGGAAGGGGTCAGCCTTGTACTCACGCCTGCTACTTCCACGAAACACATCACCACGCGAATAAAATGGATTCCCGCGTGCACTAGATAGTCCCAGGGGAGTTGGGGGTTAGGCGCGCACCTCCTGCAAGTCACGGGAGCCGTGGTGGCACGCCTGCGAGTGAGAGGCTGTGCACTATGAGGCACATGTGCTGAAGAAGGCGGTGAGCCTTGTACTCACGCCTGCCACTTCCACGAAACGCATGACAACGCCACCAAAATCAAATCCCAGGTGCACTAGACCCAGGGGAAGCTCGGCAATAGACGCGCAACTCCGGAAAATCACGGGCGACGGAGTGGCATGCGTGAGAGTGAGAGGCTGTGCAAGAGGAAGGGGTCAGCCTTGTACTCACGCCTGCTACTTCCACGAAACACATCACCACGCGAATAAAATGGATTCCCGCGTGCACTAGATAGTCCCAGGGGAGTTGGGGGCTAGGCGCGCACCTGCTGCAAGTCACGGGAGCCGTGGTGGCACGCCTGCGAGTGAGAGGCTGTGCACTATGAGGCACATGTGCTAAAGAAGGCGGTGAGCCTTGTACTCACGCCTGCCACTTCCACGAAACGCATGACAACGCCACCAAAATCAAATCCCAGGTGCACTAGACCCAGGGGAAGCTCGGCAATAGACGAGCAACTCCGGTAAATCACGGGCGACGGAGTGGCATGCGTGAGAGTGAGAGGCTGTGCGAGAGGAAGGGGTCAGCCTTGTACTCACGCCTGCTACTTCCACGAAACACATCACCACGCGAATAAAATGGATTCCCGCGTGCACTAGATAGTCCCAGGGGAGTTGGGGGTTAGGCGCGCACCTCCTGCAAGTCACGGGAGCCGTGGTGGCACGCCTGCGAGTGAGAGGCTGTGCACTATGAGGCACATGTGCTGAAGAAGGCGGTGAGCCTTGTACTCACGCCTGCCACTTCCACGAAACGCATGACAACGCCACCAAAATCAAATCCCAGGTGCACTAGACCCAGGGGAACCTCGGCAATAGACGCCCAACTCCGGAAAATCACGGGCGACGGAGTGGCATGCGTGAGAGTGAGAGGCTGTGCAAGAGGAAGGGGTCAGCCTTGTACTCACGCCTGCTACTTCCACGAAACACATCACCACGCGAATAAAATGGATTCCCGCGTGCACTAGATAGTCCCAGGGGAGTTGGGGGTTAGGCGCGCACCTCCTGCAAGTCACGGGAGCCGTGGTGGCACGCCTGCGAGTGAGAGGCTGTGCACTATGAGGCACATGTGCTAAAGAAGGCGGTGAGCCTTGTACTCACGCCTGCCACTTCCACGAAACGCATGACAACGCCACCAAAATCAAATCCCAGGTGCACTAGACCCAGGGGAACCTCGGCAATAGACGCGCAACTCCGGAAAATCACGGGCGACGGAGTGGCATGCGTGAGAGTGAGAGGCTGTGAAAGAGGAAGGGGTCAGCCTTGTACTCACGCCTGCTACTTCCACGAAACACATCACCACGCGGCCAAAACCGATTCCCGGGTGCACTAGATAGTCCCAGGGGAGTTGGAGAGTAGGCGCGCAGCTCCTGCCAAATCACGGGAGCCGTAGTGGCACGCCTGCCAGTGAGAGGCTGTGCACTGTGAGGCACATGTGCTAAAGAAGGCGGTGACTCCTGTACTTACTCCTGCTACCTCCACCAAACACATCACCACGCGGCTAAAATGGATTCCCGCGTGCACTAGATAGTCCCAGGGGAGTTGGGGGTTAGGCGCGCACCTCCTGCAAGTCACGGGAGCCGTGGTGGCACGCCTGCGAGTGAGAGGCTGTGCACTAAGAGGCACGTGTGGTAAAGAAGGCGGTGAGCCTTGTACTCACGCCTGCCACTTCCACGAAACGCATGACAACGCCACCAAAATCAAATCCCAGGTGCACTAGACCCAGGGGAAGCTCGGCAATAGACGCGCAACTCCGGGAAATCACGGGCGACGGAGTGGCATGCGTGAGAGTGAGAGGCTGTGCGAGAGGAAGGGGTCAGCCTTGTACTCACGCCTGCTACTTCCACGAAACACATCACCACGCGAATAAAATGGATTCCCGCGTGCACTAGATAGTCCCAGGGGAGCTGGGGGTTAGGCGCACACCTCCTGCAAGTCACGGGAGCCGTGGTGGCACGCCTTCGAGTGAGAGGCTGTGCACTACGAGGCACATGTGCTGAAGAAGGCGGTGAGCCTTGTACTCACGCCTGCCACTTCCACGAAACGCATGACAACGCCTCCAAAATCAAATCCCAGGTGCACTAGACCCAGGGGAACCTCGGCAATAGACGCGCAACTCCGGAAAATCACGGGCGACGGAGTGGCATGCGTGAGAGTGAGAGGCTGTGCAAGAGGAAGGGGTCAGCCTTGTACTCACGCCTGCTACTTCCACGAAACACATCACCACGCGGCCAAAACCGATTCCCGGGTGCACTAGATAGTCCCAGGGGAGTTGGAGAGTAGGCGCGCAGCTCCTGCCAAATCACGGGAGCCGTAGTGGCACGCCTGCCAGTGAGAGGCTGTGCACTGTGAGGCACATGTGCTAAAGAAGGCGGTGACTCTTGTACTTACTCCTGCTACTTCCACCAAACACATCACCACGCGGCTAAAATGGATTCCCGCGTGCACTAGATAGTCCCAGAGGAGTTGGGGGTTAGGCGCGCACCTCCTGCAAGTCACGGGAGCCGTGGTGGCACGCCTGCGAGTGAGAGGCTGTGCACTATGAGGCACATGTGGTAAAGAAGGCGGTGAGCCTTGTACTCACGCCTGCCACTTCAACGAAACGCATGACAACGCCTCCAAAATCAAATCCCAGGTGCACTAGACCCAGGGGAACCTCGGCAATAGACGCGCAACTCCGGAAAATAACGGGCGACGGAGTGGCATGCGTGAGAGTGAGAAGCTGTGCAAGAGGAAGGGGTCAGCCTTGTACTCACGCCTGCTACTTCCACGAAACACATCACCACGCGAATAAAATGGATTCCCGCGTGCACTAGATAGTCCCAGGGGAGTTGGGGGTTAGGCGCGCACCTCCTGCAAGTCACGGGAGCCGTGGTGGCACGCCTGCGAGTGAGAGGCTGTGCACTATGAGGCACATGTGGTAAAGAAGGCGGTGAGCCTTGTACGCACGCCTGCCACTTCCACGAAACACATGACAACGCCACCAAAATCAAATCCCAGGTGCACTAGACCCAGGGGAACCTCGGCAATAGACGCGCAACTCCGGAAAATCACGGGCGACGGAGTGGCATGCGTGAGAGTGAGAAGCTGTGCAAGAGGAAGGGGTCAGCCTTGTACTCACGCCTGCTACTTTCACGAAACACATCACCACGCGAATAAAATGGATTCCCGCGTGCACTAGATAGTCCCAGGGGAGTTGGGGGTTAGGCGCGCACCTCCTGCAAGTCACGGGAGCCGTGGTGGCACGCCTGCGAGTGAGAGGCTGTGCACTATGAGGCACATGTGCTAAAGAAGGCGGTGAGCCTTGTACTCACGCCTGCCACTTCCACGAAACGCATGACAACGCCACCAAAATCAAATCCCAGGTGCACTAGACCCAGGGGAAGCTCGGCAATAGACGCGCAACTCCGGGAAATCACGGGCAACGGAGTGGCATGCGTGAGAGTGAGAGGCTGTGCGAGAGGAAGGGGTCAGCCTTGTACTCACGCCTGCTACTTCCACGAAACACATCACCACGCGAATAAAATGGATTCCCGCGTGCACTAGATAGTCCCAGGGGAGTTGGGGGTTAGGCGCGCACCTCCTGCAAGTCACGGGAGCCGTGGTGGCACGCCTGCGAGTGAGAGGCTGTGCACTATGAGGCACATGTGCTGAAGAAGGCGGTGAGCCTTGTACTCACGCCTGCCACTTCCACGAAACGCATGACAACGCCACCAAAATCAAATCCCAGGTGCACTAGACCCAGGGGAAGCTCGGCAATAGACGCGCAACTCCGGAAAATCACGGGCGACGGAGTGGCATGCGTGAGAGTGAGAGGCTGTGCAAGAGGAAGGGGTCAGCCTTGTACTCACGCCTGCTACTTCCACGAAACACATCACCACGCGAATAAAATGGATTCCCGCGTGCACTAGATAGTCCCAGGGGAGTTGGGGGCTAGGCGCGCACCTCCTGCAAGTCACGGGAGCCGTGGTGGCACGCCTGCGAGTGAGAGGCTGTGCACTATGAGGCACATGTGCTAAAGAAGGCGGTGAGCCTTGTACTCACGCCTGCCACTTCCACGAAACGCATGACAACGCCACCAAAATCAAATCCCAGGTGCACTAGACCCAGGGGAAGCTCGGCAATAGACGAGCAACTCCGGTAAATCACGGGCGACGGAGTGGCATGCGTGAGAGTGAGAGGCTGTGCGAGAGGAAGGGGTCAGCCTTGTACTCACGCCTGCTACTTCCACGAAACACATCACCACGCGAATAAAATGGATTCCCGCGTGCACTAGATAGTCCCAGGGGAGTTGGGGGTTAGGCGCGCACCTCCTGCAAGTCACGGGAGCCGTGGTGGCACGCCTGCGAGTGAGAGGCTGTGCACTATGAGGCACATGTGCTGAAGAAGGCGGTGAGCCTTGTACTCACGCCTGCCACTTCCACGAAACGCATGACAACGCCACCAAAATCAAATCCCAGGTGCACTAGACCCAGGGGAACCTCGGCAATAGACGCCCAACTCCGGAAAATCACGGGCGACGGAGTGGCATGCGTGAGAGTGAGAGGCTGTGCAAGAGGAAGGGGTCAGCCTTGTACTCACGCCTGCTACTTCCACGAAACACATCACCACGCGAATAAAATGGATTCCCGCGTGCACTAGATAGTCCCAGGGGAGTTGGGGGTTAGGCGCGCACCTCCTGCAAGTCACGGGAGCCGTGGTGGCACGCCTGCGAGTGAGAGGCTGTGCACTATGAGGCACATGTGCTAAAGAAGGCGGTGAGCCTTGTACTCACGCCTGCCACTTCCACGAAACGCATGACAACGCCACCAAAATCAAATCCCAGGTGCACTAGACCCAGGGGAACCTCGGCAATAGACGCGCAACTCCGGAAAATCACGGGCGACGGAGTGGCATGCGTGAGAGTGAGAGGCTGTGAAAGAGGAAGGGGTCAGCCTTGTACTCACGCCTGCTACTTCCACGAAACACATCACCACGCGGCCAAAACCGATTCCCGGGTGCACTAGATAGTCCCAGGGGAGTTGGAGAGTAGGCGCGCAGCTCCTGCCAAATCACGGGAGCCGTAGTGGCACGCCTGCCAGTGAGAGGCTGTGCACTGTGAGGCACATGTGCTAAAGAAGGCGGTGACTCCTGTACTTACTCCTGCTACCTCCACCAAACACATCACCACGCGGCTAAAATGGATTCCCGCGTGCACTAGATAGTCCCAGGGGAGTTGGGGGTTAGGCGCGCACCTCCTGCAAGTCACGGGAGCCGTGGTGGCACGCCTGCCAGTGAGAGGCTGTGCACTATGAGGCACGTGTGGTAAAGAAGGCGGTGAGCCTTGTACTCACGCCTGCCACTTCCACGAAACGCATGACAACGCCACCAAAATCAAATCCCAGGTGCACTAGACCCAGGGGAAGCTCGGCAATAGACGCGCAACTCCGGGAAATCACGGGCGACGGAGTGGCATGCGTGAGAGTGAGAGGCTGTGCGAGAGGAAGGGGTCAGCCTTGTACTCACGCCTGCTACTTCCACGAAACACATCACCACGCGAATAAAATGGATTCCCGCGTGCACTAGATAGTCCCAGGGGAGCTGGGGGTTAGGCGCACACCTCCTGCAAGTCACGGGAGCCGTGGTGGCACGCCTTCGAGTGAGAGGCTGTGCACTACGAGGCACATGTGCTGAAGAAGGCGGTGAGCCTTGTACTCACGCCTGCCACTTCCACGAAACGCATGACAACGCCTCCAAAATCAAATCCCAGGTGCACTAGACCCAGGGGAACCTCGGCAATAGACGCGCAACTCCGGAAAATCACGGGCGACGGAGTGGCATGCGTGAGAGTGAGAGGCTGTGCAAGAGGAAGGGGTCAGCCTTGTACTCACGCCTGCTACTTCCACGAAACACATCACCACGCGGCCAAAACCGATTCCCGGGTGCACTAGATAGTCCCAGGGGAGTTGGAGAGTAGGCGCGCAGCTCCTGCCAAATCACGGGAGCCGTAGTGGCACGCCTGCCAGTGAGAGGCTGTGCACTGTGAGGCACATGTGCTAAAGAAGGCGGTGACTCTTGTACTTACTCCTGCTACTTCCACCAAACACATCACCACGCGGCTAAAATGGATTCCCGCGTGCACTAGATAGTCCCAGAGGAGTTGGGGGTTAGGCGCGCACCTCCTGCAAGTCACGGGAGCCGTGGTGGCACGCCTGCGAGTGAGAGGCTGTGCACTATGAGGCACATGTGGTAAAGAAGGCGGTGAGCCTTGTACTCACGCCTGCCACTTCAACGAAACGCATGACAACGCCTCCAAAATCAAATCCCAGGTGCACTAGACCCAGGGGAACCTCGGCAATAGACGCGCAACTCCGGAAAATAACGGGCGACGGAGTGGCATGCGTGAGAGTGAGAAGCTGTGCAAGAGGAAGGGGTCAGCCTTGTACTCACGCCTGCTACTTCCACGAAACACATCACCACGCGAATAAAATGGATTCCCGCGTGCACTAGATAGTCCCAGGGGAGTTGGGGGTTAGGCGCGCACCTCCTGCAAGTCACGGGAGCCGTGGTGGCACGCCTGCGAGTGAGAGGCTGTGCACTATGAGGCACATGTGGTAAAGAAGGCGGTGAGCCTTGTACGCACGCCTGCCACTTCCACGAAACACATGACAACGCCACCAAAATCAAATCCCAGGTGCACTAGACCCAGGGGAACCTCGGCAATAGACGCGCAACTCCGGAAAATCACGGGCGACGGAGTGGCATGCGTGAGAGTGAGAAGCTGTGCAAGAGGAAGGGGTCAGCCTTGTACTCACCCCTGCTACTTTCACGAAACACATCACCACGCGAATAAAATGGATTCCCGCGTGCACTAGATAGTCCCAGGGGAGTTGGGGGTTAGGCGCGCACCTCCTGCAAGTCACGGGAGCCGTGGTGGCACGCCTGCGAGTGAGAGGCTGTGCACTATGAGGCACATGTGCTAAAGAAGGCGGTGAGCCTTGTACTCACGCCTGCCACTTCCACGAAACGCATGACAACGCCACCAAAATCAAATCCCAGGTGCACTAGACCCAGGGGAAGCTCGGCAATAGACGCGCAACTCCGGGAAATCACGGGCAACGGAGTGGCATGCGTGAGAGTGAGAGGCTGTGCGAGAGGAAGGGGTCAGCCTTGTACTCACGCCTGCTACTTCCACGAAACACATCACCACGCGAATAAAATGGATTCCCGCGTGCACTAGATAGTCCCAGGGGAGTTGGGGGTTAGGCGCGCACCTCCTGCAAGTCACGGGAGCCGTGGTGGCACGCCTGCGAGTGAGAGGCTGTGCACTATGAGGCACATGTGCTGAAGAAGGCGGTGAGCCTTGTACTCACGCCTGCCACTTCCACGAAACGCATGACAACGCCACCAAAATCAAATCCCAGGTGCACTAGACCCAGGGGAAGCTCGGCAATAGACGCGCAACTCCGGAAAATCACGGGCGACGGAGTGGCATGCGTGAGAGTGAGAGGCTGTGCAAGAGGAAGGGGTCAGCCTTGTACTCACGCCTGCTACTTCCACGAAACACATCACCACGCGAATAAAATGGATTCCCGCGTGCACTAGATAGTCCCAGGGGAGTTGGGGGCTAGGCGCGCACCTCCTGCAAGTCACGGGAGCCGTGGTGGCACGCCTGCGAGTGAGAGGCTGTGCACTATGAGGCACATGTGCTAAAGAAGGCGGTGAGCCTTGTACTCACGCCTGCCACTTCCACGAAACGCATGACAACGCCACCAAAATCAAATCCCAGGTGCACTAGACCCAGGGGAAGCTCGGCAATAGACGAGCAACTCCGGTAAATCACGGGCGACGGAGTGGCATGCGTGAGAGTGAGAGGCTGTGCGAGAGGAAGGGGTCAGCCTTGTACTCACGCCTGCTACTTCCACGAAACACATCACCACGCGAATAAAATGGATTCCCGCGTGCACTAGATAGTCCCAGGGGAGTTGGGGGTTAGGCGCGCACCTCCTGCAAGTCACGGGAGCCGTGGTGGCACGCCTGCGAGTGAGAGGCTGTGCACTATGAGGCACATGTGCTGAAGAAGGCGGTGAGCCTTGTACTCACGCCTGCCACTTCCACGAAACGCATGACAACGCCACCAAAATCAAATCCCAGGTGCACTAGACCCAGGGGAACCTCGGCAATAGACGCCCAACTCCGGAAAATCACGGGCGACGGAGTGGCATGCGTGAGAGTGAGAGGCTGTGCAAGAGGAAGGGGTCAGCCTTGTACTCACGCCTGCTACTTCCACGAAACACATCACCACGCGAATAAAATGGATTCCCGCGTGCACTAGATAGTCCCAGGGGAGTTGGGGGTTAGGCGCGCACCTCCTGCAAGTCACGGGAGCCGTGGTGGCACGCCTGCGAGTGAGAGGCTGTGCACTATGAGGCACATGTGCTAAAGAAGGCGGTGAGCCTTGTACTCACGCCTGCCACTTCCACGAAACGCATGACAACGCCACCAAAATCAAATCCCAGGTGCACTAGACCCAGGGGAACCTCGGCAATAGACGCGCAACTCCGGAAAATCACGGGCGACGGAGTGGCATGCGTGAGAGTGAGAGGCTGTGAAAGAGGAAGGGGTCAGCCTTGTACTCACGCCTGCTACTTCCACGAAACACATCACCACGCGGCCAAAACCGATTCCCGGGTGCACTAGATAGTCCCAGGGGAGTTGGAGAGTAGGCGCGCAGCTCCTGCCAAATCACGGGAGCCGTAGTGGCACGCCTGCCAGTGAGAGGCTGTGCACTGTGAGGCACATGTGCTAAAGAAGGCGGTGACTCCTGTACTTACTCCTGCTACCTCCACCAAACACATCACCACGCGGCTAAAATGGATTCCCGCGTGCACTAGATAGTCCCAGGGGAGTTGGGGGTTAGGCGCGCACCTCCTGCAAGTCACGGGAGCCGTGGTGGCACGCCTGCGAGTGAGAGGCTGTGCACTAAGAGGCACGTGTGGTAAAGAAGGCGGTGAGCCTTGTACTCACGCCTGCCACTTCCACGAAACGCATGACAACGCCACCAAAATCAAATCCCAGGTGCACTAGACCCAGGGGAAGCTCGGCAATAGACGCGCAACTCCGGGAAATCACGGGCGACGGAGTGGCATGCGTGAGAGTGAGAGGCTGTGCGAGAGGAAGGGGTCAGCCTTGTACTCACGCCTGCTACTTCCACGAAACACATCACCACGCGAATAAAATGGATTCCCGCGTGCACTAGATAGTCCCAGGGGAGCTGGGGGTTAGGCGCACACCTCCTGCAAGTCACGGGAGCCGTGGTGGCACGCCTTCGAGTGAGAGGCTGTGCACTACGAGGCACATGTGCTGAAGAAGGCGGTGAGCCTTGTACTCACGCCTGCCACTTCCACGAAACGCATGACAACGCCTCCAAAATCAAATCCCAGGTGCACTAGACCCAGGGGAACCTCGGCAATAGACGCGCAACTCCGGAAAATCACGGGCGACGGAGTGGCATGCGTGAGAGTGAGAGGCTGTGCAAGAGGAAGGGGTCAGCCTTGTACTCACGCCTGCTACTTCCACGAAACACATCACCACGCGGCCAAAACCGATTCCCGGGTGCACTAGATAGTCCCAGGGGAGTTGGAGAGTAGGCGCGCAGCTCCTGCCAAATCACGGGAGCCGTAGTGGCACGCCTGCCAGTGAGAGGCTGTGCACTGTGAGGCACATGTGCTAAAGAAGGCGGTGACTCTTGTACTTACTCCTGCTACTTCCACCAAACACATCACCACGCGGCTAAAATGGATTCCCGCGTGCACTAGATAGTCCCAGAGGAGTTGGGGGTTAGGCGCGCACCTCCTGCAAGTCACGGGAGCCGTGGTGGCACGCCTGCGAGTGAGAGGCTGTGCACTATGAGGCACATGTGGTAAAGAAGGCGGTGAGCCTTGTACTCACGCCTGCCACTTCAACGAAACGCATGACAACGCCTCCAAAATCAAATCCCAGGTGCACTAGACCCAGGGGAACCTCGGCAATAGACGCGCAACTCCGGAAAATAACGGGCGACGGAGTGGCATGCGTGAGAGTGAGAAGCTGTGCAAGAGGAAGGGGTCAGCCTTGTACTCACGCCTGCTACTTCCACGAAACACATCACCACGCGAATAAAATGGATTCCCGCGTGCACTAGATAGTCCCAGGGGAGTTGGGGGTTAGGCGCGCACCTCCTGCAAGTCACGGGAGCCGTGGTGGCACGCCTGCGAGTGAGAGGCTGTGCACTATGAGGCACATGTGGTAAAGAAGGCGGTGAGCCTTGTACGCACGCCTGCCACTTCCACGAAACACATGACAACGCCACCAAAATCAAATCCCAGGTGCACTAGACCCAGGGGAACCTCGGCAATAGACGCGCAACTCCGGAAAATCACGGGCGACGGAGTGGCATGCGTGAGAGTGAGAAGCTGTGCAAGAGGAAGGGGTCAGCCTTGTACTCACGCCTGCTACTTTCACGAAACACATCACCACGCGAATAAAATGGATTCCCGCGTGCACTAGATAGTCCCAGGGGAGTTGGGGGTTAGGCGCGCACCTCCTGCAAGTCACGGGAGCCGTGGTGGCACGCCTGCGAGTGAGAGGCTGTGCACTATGAGGCACATGTGCTAAAGAAGGCGGTGAGCCTTGTACTCACGCCTGCCACTTCCACGAAACGCATGACAACGCCACCAAAATCAAATCCCAGGTGCACTAGACCCAGGGGAAGCTCGGCAATAGACGCGCAACTCCGGGAAATCACGGGCAACGGAGTGGCATGCGTGAGAGTGAGAGGCTGTGCGAGAGGAAGGGGTCAGCCTTGTACTCACGCCTGCTACTTCCACGAAACACATCACCACGCGAATAAAATGGATTCCCGCGTGCACTAGATAGTCCCAGGGGAGTTGGGGGTTAGGCGCGCACCTCCTGCAAGTCACGGGAGCCGTGGTGGCACGCCTGCGAGTGAGAGGCTGTGCACTATGAGGCACATGTGCTGAAGAAGGCGGTGAGCCTTGTACTCACGCCTGCCACTTCCACGAAACGCATGACAACGCCACCAAAATCAAATCCCAGGTGCACTAGACCCAGGGGAAGCTCGGCAATAGACGCGCAACTCCGGAAAATCACGGGCGACGGAGTGGCATGCGTGAGAGTGAGAGGCTGTGCAAGAGGAAGGGGTCAGCCTTGTACTCACGCCTGCTACTTCCACGAAACACATCACCACGCGAATAAAATGGATTCCCGCGTGCACTAGATAGTCCCAGGGGAGTTGGGGGCTAGGCGCGCACCTCCTGCAAGTCACGGGAGCCGTGGTGGCACGCCTGCGAGTGAGAGGCTGTGCACTATGAGGCACATGTGCTAAAGAAGGCGGTGAGCCTTGTACTCACGCCTGCCACTTCCACGAAACGCATGACAACGCCACCAAAATCAAATCCCAGGTGCACTAGACCCAGGGGAAGCTCGGCAATAGACGAGCAACTCCGGTAAATCACGGGCGACGGAGTGGCATGCGTGAGAGTGAGAGGCTGTGCGAGAGGAAGGGGTCAGCCTTGTACTCACGCCTGCTACTTCCACGAAACACATCACCACGCGAATAAAATGGATTCCCGCGTGCACTAGATAGTCCCAGGGGAGTTGGGGGTTAGGCGCGCACCTCCTGCAAGTCACGGGAGCCGTGGTGGCACGCCTGCGAGTGAGAGGCTGTGCACTATGAGGCACATGTGCTGAAGAAGGCGGTGAGCCTTGTACTCACGCCTGCCACTTCCACGAAACGCATGACAACGCCACCAAAATCAAATCCCAGGTGCACTAGACCCAGGGGAACCTCGGCAATAGACGCCCAACTCCGGAAAATCACGGGCGACGGAGTGGCATGCGTGAGAGTGAGAGGCTGTGCAAGAGGAAGGGGTCAGCCTTGTACTCACGCCTGCTACTTCCACGAAACACATCACCACGCGAATAAAATGGATTCCCGCGTGCACTAGATAGTCCCAGGGGAGTTGGGGGTTAGGCGCGCACCTCCTGCAAGTCACGGGAGCCGTGGTGGCACGCCTGCGAGTGAGAGGCTGTGCACTATGAGGCACATGTGCTAAAGAAGGCGGTGAGCCTTGTACTCACGCCTGCCACTTCCACGAAACGCATGACAACGCCACCAAAATCAAATCCCAGGTGCACTAGACCCAGGGGAACCTCGGCAATAGACGCGCAACTCCGGAAAATCACGGGCGACGGAGTGGCATGCGTGAGAGTGAGAGGCTGTGAAAGAGGAAGGGGTCAGCCTTGTACTCACGCCTGCTACTTCCACGAAACACATCACCACGCGGCCAAAACCGATTCCCGGGTGCACTAGATAGTCCCAGGGGAGTTGGAGAGTAGGCGCGCAGCTCCTGCCAAATCACGGGAGCCGTAGTGGCACGCCTGCCAGTGAGAGGCTGTGCACTGTGAGGCACATGTGCTAAAGAAGGCGGTGACTCCTGTACTTACTCCTGCTACCTCCACCAAACACATCACCACGCGGCTAAAATGGATTCCCGCGTGCACTAGATAGTCCCAGGGGAGTTGGGGGTTAGGCGCGCACCTCCTGCAAGTCACGGGAGCCGTGGTGGCACGGCTGCCAGTGAGAGGCTGTGCACTATGAGGCACGTGTGGTAAAGAAGGCGGTGAGCCTTGTACTCACGCCTGCCACTTCCACGAAACGCATGACAACGCCACCAAAATCAAATCCCAGGTGCACTAGACCCAGGGGAAGCTCGGCAATAGACGCGCAACTCCGGGAAATCACGGGCGACGGAGTGGCATGCGTGAGAGTGAGAGGCTGTGCGAGAGGAAGGGGTCAGCCTTGTACTCACGCCTGCTACTTCCACGAAACACATCACCACGCGAATAAAATGGATTCCCGCGTGCACTAGATAGTCCCAGGGGAGCTGGGGGTTAGGCGCACACCTCCTGCAAGTCACGGGAGCCGTGGTGGCACGCCTTCGAGTGAGAGGCTGTGCACTACGAGGCACATGTGCTGAAGAAGGCGGTGAGCCTTGTACTCACGCCTGCCACTTCCACGAAACGCATGACAACGCCTCCAAAATCAAATCCCAGGTGCACTAGACCCAGGGGAACCTCGGCAATAGACGCGCAACTCCGGAAAATCACGGGCGACGGAGTGGCATGCGTGAGAGTGAGAGGCTGTGCAAGAGGAAGGGGTCAGCCTTGTACTCACGCCTGCTACTTCCACGAAACACATCACCACGCGGCCAAAACCGATTCCCGGGTGCACTAGATAGTCCCAGGGGAGTTGGAGAGTAGGCGCGCAGCTCCTGCCAAATCACGGGAGCCGTAGTGGCACGCCTGCCAGTGAGAGGCTGTGCACTGTGAGGCACATGTGCTAAAGAAGGCGGTGACTCTTGTACTTACTCCTGCTACTTCCACCAAACACATCACCACGCGGCTAAAATGGATTCCCGCGTGCACTAGATAGTCCCAGAGGAGTTGGGGGTTAGGCGCGCACCTCCTGCAAGTCACGGGAGCCGTGGTGGCACGCCTGCGAGTGAGAGGCTGTGCACTATGAGGCACATGTGGTAAAGAAGGCGGTGAGCCTTGTACTCACGCCTGCCACTTCAACGAAACGCATGACAACGCCTCCAAAATCAAATCCCAGGTGCACTAGACCCAGGGGAACCTCGGCAATAGACGCGCAACTCCGGAAAATAACGGGCGACGGAGTGGCATGCGTGAGAGTGAGAAGCTGTGCAAGAGGAAGGGGTCAGCCTTGTACTCACGCCTGCTACTTCCACGAAACACATCACCACGCGAATAAAATGGATTCCCGCGTGCACTAGATAGTCCCAGGGGAGTTGGGGGTTAGGCGCGCACCTCCTGCAAGTCACGGGAGCCGTGGTGGCACGCCTGCGAGTGAGAGGCTGTGCACTATGAGGCACATGTGGTAAAGAAGGCGGTGAGCCTTGTACGCACGCCTGCCACTTCCACGAAACACATGACAACGCCACCAAAATCAAATCCCAGGTGCACTAGACCCAGGGGAACCTCGGCAATAGACGCGCAACTCCGGAAAATCACGGGCGACGGAGTGGCATGCGTGAGAGTGAGAAGCTGTGCAAGAGGAAGGGGTCAGCCTTGTACTCACGCCTGCTACTTTCACGAAACACATCACCACGCGAATAAAATGGATTCCCGCGTGCACTAGATAGTCCCAGGGGAGTTGGGGGTTAGGCGCGCACCTCCTGCAAGTCACGGGAGCCGTGGTGGCACGCCTGCGAGTGAGAGGCTGTGCACTATGAGGCACATGTGCTAAAGAAGGCGGTGAGCCTTGTACTCACGCCTGCCACTTCCACGAAACGCATGACAACGCCACCAAAATCAAATCCCAGGTGCACTAGACCCAGGGGAAGCTCGGCAATAGACGCGCAACTCCGGGAAATCACGGGCAACGGAGTGGCATGCGTGAGAGTGAGAGGCTGTGCGAGAGGAAGGGGTCAGCCTTGTACTCACGCCTGCTACTTCCACGAAACACATCACCACGCGAATAAAATGGATTCCCGCGTGCACTAGATAGTCCCAGGGGAGTTGGGGGTTAGGCGCGCACCTCCTGCAAGTCACGGGAGCCGTGGTGGCACGCCTGCGAGTGAGAGGCTGTGCACTATGAGGCACATGTGCTGAAGAAGGCGGTGAGCCTTGTACTCACGCCTGCCACTTCCACGAAACGCATGACAACGCCACCAAAATCAAATCCCAGGTGCACTAGACCCAGGGGAAGCTCGGCAATAGACGCGCAACTCCGGAAAATCACGGGCGACGGAGTGGCATGCGTGAGAGTGAGAGGCTGTGCAAGAGGAAGGGGTCAGCCTTGTACTCACGCCTGCTACTTCCACGAAACACATCACCACGCGAATAAAATGGATTCCCGCGTGCACTAGATAGTCCCAGGGGAGTTGGGGGCTAGGCGCGCACCTCCTGCAAGTCACGGGAGCCGTGGTGGCACGCCTGCGAGTGAGAGGCTGTGCACTATGAGGCACATGTGCTAAAGAAGGCGGTGAGCCTTGTACTCACGCCTGCCACTTCCACGAAACGCATGACAACGCCACCAAAATCAAATCCCAGGTGCACTAGACCCAGGGGAAGCTCGGCAATAGACGAGCAACTCCGGTAAATCACGGGCGACGGAGTGGCATGCGTGAGAGTGAGAGGCTGTGCGAGAGGAAGGGGTCAGCCTTGTACTCACGCCTGCTACTTCCACGAAACACATCACCACGCGAATAAAATGGATTCCCGCGTGCACTAGATAGTCCCAGGGGAGTTGGGGGTTAGGCGCGCACCTCCTGCAAGTCACGGGAGCCGTGGTGGCACGCCTGCGAGTGAGAGGCTGTGCACTATGAGGCACATGTGCTGAAGAAGGCGGTGAGCCTTGTACTCACGCCTGCCACTTCCACGAAACGCATGACAACGCCACCAAAATCAAATCCCAGGTGCACTAGACCCAGGGGAACCTCGGCAATAGACGCCCAACTCCGGAAAATCACGGGCGACGGAGTGGCATGCGTGAGAGTGAGAGGCTGTGCAAGAGGAAGGGGTCAGCCTTGTACTCACGCCTGCTACTTCCACGAAACACATCACCACGCGAATAAAATGGATTCCCGCGTGCACTAGATAGTCCCAGGGGAGTTGGGGGTTAGGCGCGCACCTCCTGCAAGTCACGGGAGCCGTGGTGGCACGCCTGCGAGTGAGAGGCTGTGCACTATGAGGCACATGTGCTAAAGAAGGCGGTGAGCCTTGTACTCACGCCTGCCACTTCCACGAAACGCATGACAACGCCACCAAAATCAAATCCCAGGTGCACTAGACCCAGGGGAACCTCGGCAATAGACGCGCAACTCCGGAAAATCACGGGCGACGGAGTGGCATGCGTGAGAGTGAGAGGCTGTGAAAGAGGAAGGGGTCAGCCTTGTACTCACGCCTGCTACTTCCACGAAACACATCACCACGCGGCCAAAACCGATTCCCGGGTGCACTAGATAGTCCCAGGGGAGTTGGAGAGTAGGCGCGCAGCTCCTGCCAAATCACGGGAGCCGTAGTGGCACGCCTGCCAGTGAGAGGCTGTGCACTGTGAGGCACATGTGCTAAAGAAGGCGGTGACTCCTGTACTTACTCCTGCTACCTCCACCAAACACATCACCACGCGGCTAAAATGGATTCCCGCGTGCACTAGATAGTCCCAGGGGAGTTGGGGGTTAGGCGCGCACCTCCTGCAAGTCACGGGAGCCGTGGTGGCACGCCTGCGAGTGAGAGGCTGTGCACTAAGAGGCACGTGTGGTAAAGAAGGCGGTGAGCCTTGTACTCACGCCTGCCACTTCCACGAAACGCATGACAACGCCACCAAAATCAAATCCCAGGTGCACTAGACCCAGGGGAAGCTCGGCAATAGACGCGCAACTCCGGGAAATCACGGGCGACGGAGTGGCATGCGTGAGAGTGAGAGGCTGTGCGAGAGGAAGGGGTCAGCCTTGTACTCACGCCTGCTACTTCCACGAAACACATCACCACGCGAATAAAATGGATTCCCGCGTGCACTAGATAGTCCCAGGGGAGCTGGGGGTTAGGCGCACACCTCCTGCAAGTCACGGGAGCCGTGGTGGCACGCCTTCGAGTGAGAGGCTGTGCACTACGAGGCACATGTGCTGAAGAAGGCGGTGAGCCTTGTACTCACGCCTGCCACTTCCACGAAACGCATGACAACGCCTCCAAAATCAAATCCCAGGTGCACTAGACCCAGGGGAACCTCGGCAATAGACGCGCAACTCCGGAAAATCACGGGCGACGGAGTGGCATGCGTGAGAGTGAGAGGCTGTGCAAGAGGAAGGGGTCAGCCTTGTACTCACGCCTGCTACTTCCACGAAACACATCACCACGCGGCCAAAACCGATTCCCGGGTGCACTAGATAGTCCCAGGGGAGTTGGAGAGTAGGCGCGCAGCTCCTGCCAAATCACGGGAGCCGTAGTGGCACGCCTGCCAGTGAGAGGCTGTGCACTGTGAGGCACATGTGCTAAAGAAGACGGTGACTCTTGTACTTACTCCTGCTACTTCCACCAAACACATCACCACGCGGCTAAAATGGATTCCCGCGTGCACTAGATAGTCCCAGAGGAGTTGGGGGTTAGGCGCGCACCTCCTGCAAGTCACGGGAGCCGTGGTGGCACGCCTGCGAGTGAGAGGCTGTGCACTATGAGGCACATGTGGTAAAGAAGGCGGTGAGCCTTGTACTCACGCCTGCCACTTCAACGAAACGCATGACAACGCCTCCAAAATCAAATCCCAGGTGCACTAGACCCAGGGGAACCTCGGCAATAGACGCGCAACTCCGGAAAATAACGGGCGACGGAGTGGCATGCGTGAGAGTGAGAAGCTGTGCAAGAGGAAGGGGTCAGCCTTGTACTCACGCCTGCTACTTCCACGAAACACATCACCACGCGAATAAAATGGATTCCCGCGTGCACTAGATATTCCCAGGGGAGTTGGGGGTTAGGCGCGCACCTCCTGCAAGTCACGGGAGCCGTGGTGGCACGCCTGCGAGTGAGAGGCTGTGCACTATGAGGCACATGTGGTAAAGAAGGCGGTGAGCCTTGTACGCACGCCTGCCACTTCCACGAAACACATGACAACGCCACCAAAATCAAATCCCAGGTGCACTAGACCCAGGGGAACCTCGGCAATAGACGCGCAACTCCGGAAAATCACGGGCGACGGAGTGGCATGCGTGAGAGTGAGAAGCTGTGCAAGAGGAAGGGGTCAGCCTTGTACTCACGCCTGCTACTTTCACGAAACACATCACCACGCGAATAAAATGGATTCCCGCGTGCACTAGATAGTCCCAGGGGAGTTGGGGGTTAGGCGCGCACCTCCTGCAAGTCACGGGAGCCGTGGTGGCACGCCTGCGAGTGAGAGGCTGTGCACTATGAGGCACATGTGCTAAAGAAGGCGGTGAGCCTTGTACTCACGCCTGCCACTTCCACGAAACGCATGACAACGCCACCAAAATCAAATCCCAGGTGCACTAGACCCAGGGGAAGCTCGGCAATAGACGCGCAACTCCGGGAAATCACGGGCAACGGAGTGGCATGCGTGAGAGTGAGAGGCTGTGCGAGAGGAAGGGGTCAGCCTTGTACTCACGCCTGCTACTTCCACGAAACACATCACCACGCGAATAAAATGGATTCCCGCGTGCACTAGATAGTCCCAGGGGAGTTGGGGGTTAGGCGCGCACCTCCTGCAAGTCACGGGAGCCGTGGTGGCACGCCTGCGAGTGAGAGGCTGTGCACTATGAGGCACATGTGCTGAAGAAGGCGGTGAGCCTTGTACTCACGCCTGCCACTTCCACGAAACGCATGACAACGCCACCAAAATCAAATCCCAGGTGCACTAGACCCAGGGGAAGCTCGGCAATAGACGCGCAACTCCGGAAAATCACGGGCGACGGAGTGGCATGCGTGAGAGTGAGAGGCTGTGCAAGAGGAAGGGGTCAGCCTTGTACTCACGCCTGCTACTTCCACGAAACACATCACCACGCGAATAAAATGGATTCCCGCGTGCACTAGATAGTCCCAGGGGAGTTGGGGGCTAGGCGCGCACCTCCTGCAAGTCACGGGAGCCGTGGTGGCACGCCTGCAAGTGAGAGGCTGTGCACTATGAGGCACATGTGCTAAAGAAGGCGGTGAGCCTTGTACTCACGCCTGCCACTTCCACGAAACGCATGACAACGCCACCAAAATCAAATCCCAGGTGCACTAGACCCAGGGGAAGCTCGGCAATAGACGAGCAACTCCGGTAAATCACGGGCGACGGAGTGGCATGCGTGAGAGTGAGAGGCTGTGCGAGAGGAAGGGGTCAGCCTTGTACTCACGCCTGCTACTTCCACGAAACACATCACCACGCGAATAAAATGGATTCCCGCGTGCACTAGATAGTCCCAGGGGAGTTGGGGGTTAGGCGCGCACCTCCTGCAAGTCACGGGAGCCGTGGTGGCACGCCTGCGAGTGAGAGGCTGTGCACTATGAGGCACATGTGCTGAAGAAGGCGGTGAGCCTTGTACTCACGCCTGCCACTTCCACGAAACGCATGACAACGCCACCAAAATCAAATCCCAGGTGCACTAGACCCAGGGGAACCTCGGCAATAGACGCCCAACTCCGGAAAATCACGGGCGACGGAGTGGCATGCGTGAGAGTGAGAGGCTGTGCAAGAGGAAGGGGTCAGCCTTGTACTCACGCCTGCTACTTCCACGAAACACATCACCACGCGAATAAAATGGATTCCCGCGTGCACTAGATAGTCCCAGGGGAGTTGGGGGTTAGGCGCGCACCTCCTGCAAGTCACGGGAGCCGTGGTGGCACGCCTGCGAGTGAGAGGCTGTGCACTATGAGGCACATGTGCTAAAGAAGGCGGTGAGCCTTGTACTCACGCCTGCCACTTCCACGAAACGCATGACAACGCCACCAAAATCAAATCCCAGGTGCACTAGACCCAGGGGAACCTCGGCAATAGACGCGCAACTCCGGAAAATCACGGGCGACGGAGTGGCATGCGTGAGAGTGAGAGGCTGTGAAAGAGGAAGGGGTCAGCCTTGTACTCACGCCTGCTACTTCCACGAAACACATCACCACGCGGCCAAAACCGATTCCCGGGTGCACTAGATAGTCCCAGGGGAGTTGGAGAGTAGGCGCGCAGCTCCTGCCAAATCACGGGAGCCGTAGTGGCACGCCTGCCAGTGAGAGGCTGTGCACTGTGAGGCACATGTGCTAAAGAAGGCGGTGACTCCTGTACTTACTCCTGCTACCTCCACCAAACACATCACCACGCGGCTAAAATGGATTCCCGCGTGCACTAGATAGTCCCAGGGGAGTTGGGGGTTAGGCGCGCACCTCCTGCAAGTCACGGGAGCCGTGGTGGCACGGCTGCCAGTGAGAGGCTGTGCACTATGAGGCACGTGTGGTAAAGAAGGCGGTGAGCCTTGTACTCACGCCTGCCACTTCCACGAAACGCATGACAACGCCACCAAAATCAAATCCCAGGTGCACTAGACCCAGGGGAAGCTCGGCAATAGACGCGCAACTCCGGGAAATCACGGGCGACGGAGTGGCATGCGTGAGAGTGAGAGGCTGTGCGAGAGGAAGGGGTCAGCCTTGTACTCACGCCTGCTACTTCCACGAAACACATCACCACGCGAATAAAATGGATTCCCGCGTGCACTAGATAGTCCCAGGGGAGCTGGGGGTTAGGCGCACACCTCCTGCAAGTCACGGGAGCCGTGGTGGCACGCCTTCGAGTGAGAGGCTGTGCACTACGAGGCACATGTGCTGAAGAAGGCGGTGAGCCTTGTACTCACGCCTGCCACTTCCACGAAACGCATGACAACGCCTCCAAAATCAAATCCCAGGTGCACTAGACCCAGGGGAACCTCGGCAATAGACGCGCAACTCCGGAAAATCACGGGCGACGGAGTGGCATGCGTGAGAGTGAGAGGCTGTGCAAGAGGAAGGGGTCAGCCTTGTACTCACGCCTGCTACTTCCACGAAACACATCACCACGCGGCCAAAACCGATTCCCGGGTGCACTAGATAGTCCCAGGGGAGTTGGAGAGTAGGCGCGCAGCTCCTGCCAAATCACGGGAGCCGTAGTGGCACGCCTGCCAGTGAGAGGCTGTGCACTGTGAGGCACATGTGCTAAAGAAGGCGGTGACTCTTGTACTTACTCCTGCTACTTCCACCAAACACATCACCACGCGGCTAAAATGGATTCCCGCGTGCACTAGATAGTCCCAGAGGAGTTGGGGGTTAGGCGCGCACCTCCTGCAAGTCACGGGAGCCGTGGTGGCACGCCTGCGAGTGAGAGGCTGTGCACTATGAGGCACATGTGGTAAAGAAGGCGGTGAGCCTTGTACTCACGCCTGCCACTTCAACGAAACGCATGACAACGCCTCCAAAATCAAATCCCAGGTGCACTAGACCCAGGGGAACCTCGGCAATAGACGCGCAACTCCGGAAAATAACGGGCGACGGAGTGGCATGCGTGAGAGTGAGAAGCTGTGCAAGAGGAAGGGGTCAGCCTTGTACTCACGCCTGCTACTTCCACGAAACACATCACCACGCGAATAAAATGGATTCCCGCGTGCACTAGATAGTCCCAGGGGAGTTGGGGGTTAGGCGCGCACCTCCTGCAAGTCACGGGAGCCGTGGTGGCACGCCTGCGAGTGAGAGGCTGTGCACTATGAGGCACATGTGGTAAAGAAGGCGGTGAGCCTTGTACGCACGCCTGCCACTTCCACGAAACACATGACAACGCCACCAAAATCAAATCCCAGGTGCACTAGACCCAGGGGAACCTCGGCAATAGACGCGCAACTCCGGAAAATCACGGGCGACGGAGTGGCATGCGTGAGAGTGAGAAGCTGTGCAAGAGGAAGGGGTCAGCCTTGTACTCACGCCTGCTACTTTCACGAAACACATCACCACGCGAATAAAATGGATTCCCGCGTGCACTAGATAGTCCCAGGGGAGTTGGGGGTTAGGCGCGCACCTCCTGCAAGTCACGGGAGCCGTGGTGGCACGCCTGCGAGTGAGAGGCTGTGCACTATGAGGCACATGTGCTAAAGAAGGCGGTGAGCCTTGTACTCACGCCTGCCACTTCCACGAAACGCATGACAACGCCACCAAAATCAAATCCCAGGTGCACTAGACCCAGGGGAAGCTCGGCAATAGACGCGCAACTCCGGGAAATCACGGGCAACGGAGTGGCATGCGTGAGAGTGAGAGGCTGTGCGAGAGGAAGGGGTCAGCCTTGTACTCACGCCTGCTACTTCCACGAAACACATCACCACGCGAATAAAATGGATTCCCGCGTGCACTAGATAGTCCCAGGGGAGTTGGGGGTTAGGCGCGCACCTCCTGCAAGTCACGGGAGCCGTGGTGGCACGCCTGCGAGTGAGAGGCTGTGCACTATGAGGCACATGTGCTGAAGAAGGCGGTGAGCCTTGTACTCACGCCTGCCACTTCCACGAAACGCATGACAACGCCACCAAAATCAAATCCCAGGTGCACTAGACCCAGGGGAAGCTCGGCAATAGACGCGCAACTCCGGAAAATCACGGGCGACGGAGTGGCATGCGTGAGAGTGAGAGGCTGTGCAAGAGGAAGGGGTCAGCCTTGTACTCACGCCTGCTACTTCCACGAAACACATCACCACGCGAATAAAATGGATTCCCGCGTGCACTAGATAGTCCCAGGGGAGTTGGGGGCTAGGCGCGCACCTCCTGCAAGTCACGGGAGCCGTGGTGGCACGCCTGCGAGTGAGAGGCTGTGCACTATGAGGCACATGTGCTAAAGAAGGCGGTGAGCCTTGTACTCACGCCTGCCACTTCCACGAAACGCATGACAACGCCACCAAAATCAAATCCCAGGTGCACTAGACCCAGGGGAAGCTCGGCAATAGACGAGCAACTCCGGTAAATCACGGGCGACGGAGTGGCATGCGTGAGAGTGAGAGGCTGTGCGAGAGGAAGGGGTCAGCCTTGTACTCACGCCTGCTACTTCCACGAAACACATCACCACGCGAATAAAATGGATTCCCGCGTGCACTAGATAGTCCCAGGGGAGTTGGGGGTTAGGCGCGCACCTCCTGCAAGTCACGGGAGCCGTGGTGGCACGCCTGCGAGTGAGAGGCTGTGCACTATGAGGCACATGTGCTGAAGAAGGCGGTGAGCCTTGTACTCACGCCTGCCACTTCCACGAAACGCATGACAACGCCACCAAAATCAAATCCCAGGTGCACTAGACCCAGGGGAACCTCGGCAATAGACGCCCAACTCCGGAAAATCACGGGCGACGGAGTGGCATGCGTGAGAGTGAGAGGCTGTGCAAGAGGAAGGGGTCAGCCTTGTACTCACGCCTGCTACTTCCACGAAACACATCACCACGCGAATAAAATGGATTCCCGCGTGCACTAGATAGTCCCAGGGGAGTTGGGGGTTAGGCGCGCACCTCCTGCAAGTCACGGGAGCCGTGGTGGCACGCCTGCGAGTGAGAGGCTGTGCACTATGAGGCACATGTGCTAAAGAAGGCGGTGAGCCTTGTACTCACGCCTGCCACTTCCACGAAACGCATGACAACGCCACCAAAATCAAATCCCAGGTGCACTAGACCCAGGGGAACCTCGGCAATAGACGCGCAACTCCGGAAAATCACGGGCGACGGAGTGGCATGCGTGAGAGTGAGAGGCTGTGAAAGAGGAAGGGGTCAGCCTTGTACTCACGCCTGCTACTTCCACGAAACACATCACCACGCGGCCAAAACCGATTCCCGGGTGCACTAGATAGTCCCAGGGGAGTTGGAGAGTAGGCGCGCAGCTCCTGCCAAATCACGGGAGCCGTAGTGGCACGCCTGCCAGTGAGAGGCTGTGCACTGTGAGGCACATGTGCTAAAGAAGGCGGTGACTCCTGTACTTACTCCTGCTACCTCCACCAAACACATCACCACGCGGCTAAAATGGATTCCCGCGTGCACTAGATAGTCCCAGGGGAGTTGGGGGTTAGGCGCGCACCTCCTGCAAGTCACGGGAGCCGTGGTGGCACGCCTGCGAGTGAGAGGCTGTGCACTAAGAGGCACGTGTGGTAAAGAAGGCGGTGAGCCTTGTACTCACGCCTGCCACTTCCACGAAACGCATGACAACGCCACCAAAATCAAATCCCAGGTGCACTAGACCCAGGGGAAGCTCGGCAATAGACGCGCAACTCCGGGAAATCACGGGCGACGGAGTGGCATGCGTGAGAGTGAGAGGCTGTGCGAGAGGAAGGGGTCAGCCTTGTACTCACGCCTGCTACTTCCACGAAACACATCACCACGCGAATAAAATGGATTCCCGCGTGCACTAGATAGTCCCAGGGGAGCTGGGGGTTAGGCGCACACCTCCTGCAAGTCACGGGAGCCGTGGTGGCACGCCTTCGAGTGAGAGGCTGTGCACTACGAGGCACATGTGCTGAAGAAGGCGGTGAGCCTTGTACTCACGCCTGCCACTTCCACGAAACGCATGACAACGCCTCCAAAATCAAATCCCAGGTGCACTAGACCCAGGGGAACCTCGGCAATAGACGCGCAACTCCGGAAAATCACGGGCGACGGAGTGGCATGCGTGAGAGTGAGAGGCTGTGCAAGAGGAAGGGGTCAGCCTTGTACTCACGCCTGCTACTTCCACGAAACACATCACCACGCGGCCAAAACCGATTCCCGGGTGCACTAGATAGTCCCAGGGGAGTTGGAGAGTAGGCGCGCAGCTCCTGCCAAATCACGGGAGCCGTAGTGGCACGCCTGCCAGTGAGAGGCTGTGCACTGTGAGGCACATGTGCTAAAGAAGGCGGTGACTCTTGTACTTACTCCTGCTACTTCCACCAAACACATCACCACGCGGCTAAAATGGATTCCCGCGTGCACTAGATAGTCCCAGAGGAGTTGGGGGTTAGGCGCGCACCTCCTGCAAGTCACGGGAGCCGTGGTGGCACGCCTGCGAGTGAGAGGCTGTGCACTATGAGGCACATGTGGTAAAGAAGGCGGTGAGCCTTGTACTCACGCCTGCCACTTCAACGAAACGCATGACAACGCCTCCAAAATCAAATCCCAGGTGCACTAGACCCAGGGGAACCTCGGCAATAGACGCGCAACTCCGGAAAATAACGGGCGACGGAGTGGCATGCGTGAGAGTGAGAAGCTGTGCAAGAGGAAGGGGTCAGCCTTGTACTCACGCCTGCTACTTCCACGAAACACATCACCACGCGAATAAAATGGATTCCCGCGTGCACTAGATAGTCCCAGGGGAGTTGGGGGTTAGGCGCGCACCTCCTGCAAGTCACGGGAGCCGTGGTGGCACGCCTGCGAGTGAGAGGCTGTGCACTATGAGGCACATGTGGTAAAGAAGGCGGTGAGCCTTGTACGCACGCCTGCCACTTCCACGAAACACATGACAACGCCACCAAAATCAAATCCCAGGTGCACTAGACCCAGGGGAACCTCGGCAATAGACGCGCAACTCCGGAAAATCACGGGCGACGGAGTGGCATGCGTGAGAGTGAGAAGCTGTGCAAGAGGAAGGGGTCAGCCTTGTACTCACGCCTGCTACTTTCACGAAACACATCACCACGCGAATAAAATGGATTCCCGCGTGCACTAGATAGTCCCAGGGGAGTTGGGGGTTAGGCGCGCACCTCCTGCAAGTCACGGGAGCCGTGGTGGCACGCCTGCGAGTGAGAGGCTGTGCACTATGAGGCACATGTGCTAAAGAAGGCGGTGAGCCTTGTACTCACGCCTGCCACTTCCACGAAACGCATGACAACGCCACCAAAATCAAATCCCAGGTGCACTAGACCCAGGGGAAGCTCGGCAATAGACGCGCAACTCCGGGAAATCACGGGCAACGGAGTGGCATGCGTGAGAGTGAGAGGCTGTGCGAGAGGAAGGGGTCAGCCTTGTACTCACGCCTGCTACTTCCACGAAACACATCACCACGCGAATAAAATGGATTCCCGCGTGCACTAGATAGTCCCAGGGGAGTTGGGGGTTAGGCGCGCACCTCCTGCAAGTCACGGGAGCCGTGGTGGCACGCCTGCGAGTGAGAGGCTGTGCACTATGAGGCACATGTGCTGAAGAAGGCGGTGAGCCTTGTACTCACGCCTGCCACTTCCACGAAACGCATGACAACGCCACCAAAATCAAATCCCAGGTGCACTAGACCCAGGGGAAGCTCGGCAATAGACGCGCAACTCCGGAAAATCACGGGCGACGGAGTGGCATGCGTGAGAGTGAGAGGCTGTGCAAGAGGAAGGGGTCAGCCTTGTACTCACGCCTGCTACTTCCACGAAACACATCACCACGCGAATAAAATGGATTCCCGCGTGCACTAGATAGTCCCAGGGGAGTTGGGGGCTAGGCGCGCACCTCCTGCAAGTCACGGGAGCCGTGGTGGCACGCCTGCGAGTGAGAGGCTGTGCACTATGAGGCACATGTGCTAAAGAAGGCGGTGAGCCTTGTACTCACGCCTGCCACTTCCACGAAACGCATGACAACGCCACCAAAATCAAATCCCAGGTGCACTAGACCCAGGGGAAGCTCGGCAATAGACGAGCAACTCCGGTAAATCACGGGCGACGGAGTGGCATGCGTGAGAGTGAGAGGCTGTGCGAGAGGAAGGGGTCAGCCTTGTACTCACGCCTGCTACTTCCACGAAACACATCACCACGCGAATAAAATGGATTCCCGCGTGCACTAGATAGTCCCAGGGGAGTTGGGGGTTAGGCGCGCACCTCCTGCAAGTCACGGGAGCCGTGGTGGCACGCCTGCGAGTGAGAGGCTGTGCACTATGAGGCACATGTGCTGAAGAAGGCGGTGAGCCTTGTACTCACGCCTGCCACTTCCACGAAACGCATGACAACGCCACCAAAATCAAATCCCAGGTGCACTAGACCCAGGGGAACCTCGGCAATAGACGCCCAACTCCGGAAAATCACGGGCGACGGAGTGGCATGCGTGAGAGTGAGAGGCTGTGCAAGAGGAAGGGGTCAGCCTTGTACTCACGCCTGCTACTTCCACGAAACACATCACCACGCGAATAAAATGGATTCCCGCGTGCACTAGATAGTCCCAGGGGAGTTGGGGGTTAGGCGCGCACCTCCTGCAAGTCACGGGAGCCGTGGTGGCACGCCTGCGAGTGAGAGGCTGTGCACTATGAGGCACATGTGCTAAAGAAGGCGGTGAGCCTTGTACTCACGCCTGCCACTTCCACGAAACGCATGACAACGCCACCAAAATCAAATCCCAGGTGCACTAGACCCAGGGGAACCTCGGCAATAGACGCGCAACTCCGGAAAATCACGGGCGACGGAGTGGCATGCGTGAGAGTGAGAGGCTGTGAAAGAGGAAGGGGTCAGCCTTGTACTCACGCCTGCTACTTCCACGAAACACATCACCACGCGGCCAAAACCGATTCCCGGGTGCACTAGATAGTCCCAGGGGAGTTGGAGAGTAGGCGCGCAGCTCCTGCCAAATCACGGGAGCCGTAGTGGCACGCCTGCCAGTGAGAGGCTGTGCACTGTGAGGCACATGTGCTAAAGAAGGCGGTGACTCCTGTACTTACTCCTGCTACCTCCACCAAACACATCACCACGCGGCTAAAATGGATTCCCGCGTGCACTAGATAGTCCCAGGGGAGTTGGGGGTTAGGCGCGCACCTCCTGCAAGTCACGGGAGCCGTGGTGGCACGCCTGCCAGTGAGAGGCTGTGCACTATGAGGCACGTGTGGTAAAGAAGGCGGTGAGCCTTGTACTCACGCCTGCCACTTCCACGAAACGCATGACAACGCCACCAAAATCAAATCCCAGGTGCACTAGACCCAGGGGAAGCTCGGCAATAGACGCGCAACTCCGGGAAATCACGGGCGACGGAGTGGCATGCGTGAGAGTGAGAGGCTGTGCGAGAGGAAGGGGTCAGCCTTGTACTCACGCCTGCTACTTCCACGAAACACATCACCACGCGAATAAAATGGATTCCCGCGTGCACTAGATAGTCCCAGGGGAGCTGGGGGTTAGGCGCACACCTCCTGCAAGTCACGGGAGCCGTGGTGGCACGCCTTCGAGTGAGAGGCTGTGCACTACGAGGCACATGTGCTGAAGAAGGCGGTGAGCCTTGTACTCACGCCTGCCACTTCCACGAAACGCATGACAACGCCTCCAAAATCAAATCCCAGGTGCACTAGACCCAGGGGAACCTCGGCAATAGACGCGCAACTCCGGAAAATCACGGGCGACGGAGTGGCATGCGTGAGAGTGAGAGGCTGTGCAAGAGGAAGGGGTCAGCCTTGTACTCACGCCTGCTACTTCCACGAAACACATCACCACGCGGCCAAAACCGATTCCCGGGTGCACTAGATAGTCCCAGGGGAGTTGGAGAGTAGGCGCGCAGCTCCTGCCAAATCACGGGAGCCGTAGTGGCACGCCTGCCAGTGAGAGGCTGTGCACTGTGAGGCACATGTGCTAAAGAAGGCGGTGACTCTTGTACTTACTCCTGCTACTTCCACCAAACACATCACCACGCGGCTAAAATGGATTCCCGCGTGCACTAGATAGTCCCAGAGGAGTTGGGGGTTAGGCGCGCACCTCCTGCAAGTCACGGGAGCCGTGGTGGCACGCCTGCGAGTGAGAGGCTGTGCACTATGAGGCACATGTGGTAAAGAAGGCGGTGAGCCTTGTACTCACGCCTGCCACTTCAACGAAACGCATGACAACGCCTCCAAAATCAAATCCCAGGTGCACTAGACCCAGGGGAACCTCGGCAATAGACGCGCAACTCCGGAAAATAACGGGCGACGGAGTGGCATGCGTGAGAGTGAGAAGCTGTGCAAGAGGAAGGGGTCAGCCTTGTACTCACGCCTGCTACTTCCACGAAACACATCACCACGCGAATAAAATGGATTCCCGCGTGCACTAGATAGTCCCAGGGGAGTTGGGGGTTAGGCGCGCACCTCCTGCAAGTCACGGGAGCCGTGGTGGCACGCCTGCGAGTGAGAGGCTGTGCACTATGAGGCACATGTGGTAAAGAAGGCGGTGAGCCTTGTACGCACGCCTGCCACTTCCACGAAACACATGACAACGCCACCAAAATCAAATCCCAGGTGCACTAGACCCAGGGGAACCTCGGCAATAGACGCGCAACTCCGGAAAATCACGGGCGACGGAGTGGCATGCGTGAGAGTGAGAAGCTGTGCAAGAGGAAGGGGTCAGCCTTGTACTCACGCCTGCTACTTTCACGAAACACATCACCACGCGAATAAAATGGATTCCCGCGTGCACTAGATAGTCCCAGGGGAGTTGGGGGTTAGGCGCGCACCTCCTGCAAGTCACGGGAGCCGTGGTGGCACGCCTGCGAGTGAGAGGCTGTGCACTATGAGGCACATGTGCTAAAGAAGGCGGTGAGCCTTGTACTCACGCCTGCCACTTCCACGAAACGCATGACAACGCCACCAAAATCAAATCCCAGGTGCACTAGACCCAGGGGAAGCTCGGCAATAGACGCGCAACTCCGGGAAATCACGGGCAACGGAGTGGCATGCGTGAGAGTGAGAGGCTGTGCGAGAGGAAGGGGTCAGCCTTGTACTCACGCCTGCTACTTCCACGAAACACATCACCACGCGAATAAAATGGATTCCCGCGTGCACTAGATAGTCCCAGGGGAGTTGGGGGTTAGGCGCGCACCTCCTGCAAGTCACGGGAGCCGTGGTGGCACGCCTGCGAGTGAGAGGCTGTGCACTATGAGGCACATGTGCTGAAGAAGGCGGTGAGCCTTGTACTCACGCCTGCCACTTCCACGAAACGCATGACAACGCCACCAAAATCAAATCCCAGGTGCACTAGACCCAGGGGAAGCTCGGCAATAGACGCGCAACTCCGGAAAATCACGGGCGACGGAGTGGCATGCGTGAGAGTGAGAGGCTGTGCAAGAGGAAGGGGTCAGCCTTGTACTCACGCCTGCTACTTCCACGAAACACATAACCACGCGAATAAAATGGATTCCCGCGTGCACTAGATAGTCCCAGGGGAGTTGGGGGCTAGGCGCGCACCTCCTGCAAGTCACGGGAGCCGTGGTGGCACGCCTGCGAGTGAGAGGCTGTGCACTATGAGGCACATGTGCTAAAGAAGGCGGTGAGCCTTGTACTCACGCCTGCCACTTCCACGAAACGCATGACAACGCCACCAAAATCAAATCCCAGGTGCACTAGACCCAGGGGAAGCTCGGCAATAGACGAGCAACTCCGGTAAATCACGGGCGACGGAGTGGCATGCGTGAGAGTGAGAGGCTGTGCGAGAGGAAGGGGTCAGCCTTGTACTCACGCCTGCTACTTCCACGAAACACATCACCACGCGAATAAAATGGATTCCCGCGTGCACTAGATAGTCCCAGGGGAGTTGGGGGTTAGGCGCGCACCTCCTGCAAGTCACGGGAGCCGTGGTGGCACGCCTGCGAGTGAGAGGCTGTGCACTATGAGGCACATGTGCTGAAGAAGGCGGTGAGCCTTGTACTCACGCCTGCCACTTCCACGAAACGCATGACAACGCCACCAAAATCAAATCCCAGGTGCACTAGACCCAGGGGAACCTCGGCAATAGACGCCCAACTCCGGAAAATCACGGGCGACGGAGTGGCATGCGTGAGAGTGAGAGGCTGTGCAAGAGGAAGGGGTCAGCCTTGTACTCACGCCTGCTACTTCCACGAAACACATCACCACGCGAATAAAATGGATTCCCGCGTGCACTAGATAGTCCCAGGGGAGTTGGGGGTTAGGCGCGCACCTCCTGCAAGTCACGGGAGCCGTGGTGGCACGCCTGCGAGTGAGAGGCTGTGCACTATGAGGCACATGTGCTAAAGAAGGCGGTGAGCCTTGTACTCACGCCTGCCACTTCCACGAAACGCATGACAACGCCACCAAAATCAAATCCCAGGTGCACTAGACCCAGGGGAACCTCGGCAATAGACGCGCAACTCCGGAAAATCACGGGCGACGGAGTGGCATGCGTGAGAGTGAGAGGCTGTGAAAGAGGAAGGGGTCAGCCTTGTACTCACGCCTGCTACTTCCACGAAACACATCACCACGCGGCCAAAACCGATTCCCGGGTGCACTAGATAGTCCCAGGGGAGTTGGAGAGTAGGCGCGCAGCTCCTGCCAAATCACGGGAGCCGTAGTGGCACGCCTGCCAGTGAGAGGCTGTGCACTGTGAGGCACATGTGCTAAAGAAGGCGGTGACTCCTGTACTTACTCCTGCTACCTCCACCAAACACATCACCACGCGGCTAAAATGGATTCCCGCGTGCACTAGATAGTCCCAGGGGAGTTGGGGGTTAGGCGCGCACCTCCTGCAAGTCACGGGAGCCGTGGTGGCACGCCTGCGAGTGAGAGGCTGTGCACTAAGAGGCACGTGTGGTAAAGAAGGCGGTGAGCCTTGTACTCACGCCTGCCACTTCCACGAAACGCATGACAACGCCACCAAAATCAAATCCCAGGTGCACTAGACCCAGGGGAAGCTCGGCAATAGACGCGCAACTCCGGGAAATCACGGGCGACGGAGTGGCATGCGTGAGAGTGAGAGGCTGTGCGAGAGGAAGGGGTCAGCCTTGTACTCACGCCTGCTACTTCCACGAAACACATCACCACGCGAATAAAATGGATTCCCGCGTGCACTAGATAGTCCCAGGGGAGCTGGGGGTTAGGCGCACACCTCCTGCAAGTCACGGGAGCCGTGGTGGCACGCCTTCGAGTGAGAGGCTGTGCACTACGAGGCACATGTGCTGAAGAAGGCGGTGAGCCTTGTACTCACGCCTGCCACTTCCACGAAACGCATGACAACGCCTCCAAAATCAAATCCCAGGTGCACTAGACCCAGGGGAACCTCGGCAATAGACGCGCAACTCCGGAAAATCACGGGCGACGGAGTGGCATGCGTGAGAGTGAGAGGCTGTGCAAGAGGAAGGGGTCAGCCTTGTACTCACGCCTGCTACTTCCACGAAACACATCACCACGCGGCCAAAACCGATTCCCGGGTGCACTAGATAGTCCCAGGGGAGTTGGAGAGTAGGCGCGCAGCTCCTGCCAAATCACGGGAGCCGTAGTGGCACGCCTGCCAGTGAGAGGCTGTGCACTGTGAGGCACATGTGCTAAAGAAGGCGGTGACTCTTGTACTTACTCCTGCTACTTCCACCAAACACATCACCACGCGGCTAAAATGGATTCCCGCGTGCACTAGATAGTCCCAGAGGAGTTGGGGGTTAGGCGCGCACCTCCTGCAAGTCACGGGAGCCGTGGTGGCACGCCTGCGAGTGAGAGGCTGTGCACTATGAGGCACATGTGGTAAAGAAGGCGGTGAGCCTTGTACTCACGCCTGCCACTTCAACGAAACGCATGACAACGCCTCCAAAATCAAATCCCAGGTGCACTAGACCCAGGGGAACCTCGGCAATAGACGCGCAACTCCGGAAAATAACGGGCGACGGAGTGGCATGCGTGAGAGTGAGAAGCTGTGCAAGAGGAAGGGGTCAGCCTTGTACTCACGCCTGCTACTTCCACGAAACACATCACCACGCGAATAAAATGGATTCCCGCGTGCACTAGATAGTCCCAGGGGAGTTGGGGGTTAGGCGCGCACCTCCTGCAAGTCACGGGAGCCGTGGTGGCACGCCTGCGAGTGAGAGGCTGTGCACTATGAGGCACATGTGGTAAAGAAGGCGGTGAGCCTTGTACGCACGCCTGCCACTTCCACGAAACACATGACAACGCCACCAAAATCAAATCCCAGGTGCACTAGACCCAGGGGAACCTCGGCAATAGACGCGCAACTCCGGAAAATCACGGGCGACGGAGTGGCATGCGTGAGAGTGAGAAGCTGTGCAAGAGGAAGGGGTCAGCCTTGTACTCACGCCTGCTACTTTCACGAAACACATCACCACGCGAATAAAATGGATTCCCGCGTGCACTAGATAGTCCCAGGGGAGTTGGGGGTTAGGCGCGCACCTCCTGCAAGTCACGGGAGCCGTGGTGGCACGCCTGCGAGTGAGAGGCTGTGCACTATGAGGCACATGTGCTAAAGAAGGCGGTGAGCCTTGTACTCACGCCTGCCACTTCCACGAAACGCATGACAACGCCACCAAAATCAAATCCCAGGTGCACTAGACCCAGGGGAAGCTCGGCAATAGACGCGCAACTCCGGGAAATCACGGGCAACGGAGTGGCATGCGTGAGAGTGAGAGGCTGTGCGAGAGGAAGGGGTCAGCCTTGTACTCACGCCTGCTACTTCCACGAAACACATCACCACGCGAATAAAATGGATTCCCGCGTGCACTAGATAGTCCCAGGGGAGTTGGGGGTTAGGCGCGCACCTCCTGCAAGTCACGGGAGCCGTGGTGGCACGCCTGCGAGTGAGAGGCTGTGCACTATGAGGCACATGTGCTGAAGAAGGCGGTGAGCCTTGTACTCACGCCTGCCACTTCCACGAAACGCATGACAACGCCACCAAAATCAAATCCCAGGTGCACTAGACCCAGGGGAAGCTCGGCAATAGACGCGCAACTCCGGAAAATCACGGGCGACGGAGTGGCATGCGTGAGAGTGAGAGGCTGTGCAAGAGGAAGGGGTCAGCCTTGTACTCACGCCTGCTACTTCCACGAAACACATCACCACGCGAATAAAATGGATTCCCGCGTGCACTAGATAGTCCCAGGGGAGTTGGGGGCTAGGCGCGCACCTCCTGCAAGTCACGGGAGCCGTGGTGGCACGCCTGCGAGTGAGAGGCTGTGCACTATGAGGCACATGTGCTAAAGAAGGCGGTGAGCCTTGTACTCACGCCTGCCACTTCCACGAAACGCATGACAACGCCACCAAAATCAAATCCCAGGTGCACTAGACCCAGGGGAAGCTCGGCAATAGACGAGCAACTCCGGTAAATCACGGGCGACGGAGTGGCATGCGTTAGAGTGAGAGGCTGTGCGAGAGGAAGGGGTCAGCCTTGTACTCACGCCTGCTACTTCCACGAAACACATCACCACGCGAATAAAATGGATTCCCGCGTGCACTAGATAGTCCCAGGGGAGTTGGGGGTTAGGCGCGCACCTCCTGCAAGTCACGGGAGCCGTGGTGGCACGCCTGCGAGTGAGAGGCTGTGCACTATGAGGCACATGTGCTGAAGAAGGCGGTGAGCCTTGTACTCACGCCTGCCACTTCCACGAAACGCATGACAACGCCACCAAAATCAAATCCCAGGTGCACTAGACCCAGGGGAACCTCGGCAATAGACGCCCAACTCCGGAAAATCACGGGCGACGGAGTGGCATGCGTGAGAGTGAGAGGCTGTGCAAGAGGAAGGGGTCAGCCTTGTACTCACGCCTGCTACTTCCACGAAACACATCACCACGCGAATAAAATGGATTCCCGCGTGCACTAGATAGTCCCAGGGGAGTTGGGGGTTAGGCGCGCACCTCCTGCAAGTCACGGGAGCCGTGGTGGCACGCCTGCGAGTGAGAGGCTGTGCACTATGAGGCACATGTGCTAAAGAAGGCGGTGAGCCTTGTACTCACGCCTGCCACTTCCACGAAACGCATGACAACGCCACCAAAATCAAATCCCAGGTGCACTAGACCCAGGGGAACCTCGGCAATAGACGCGCAACTCCGGAAAATCACGGGCGACGGAGTGGCATGCGTGAGAGTGAGAGGCTGTGAAAGAGGAAGGGGTCAGCCTTGTACTCACGCCTGCTACTTCCACGAAACACATCACCACGCGGCCAAAACCGATTCCCGGGTGCACTAGATAGTCCCAGGGGAGTTGGAGAGTAGGCGCGCAGCTCCTGCCAAATCACGGGAGCCGTAGTGGCACGCCTGCCAGTGAGAGGCTGTGCACTGTGAGGCACATGTGCTAAAGAAGGCGGTGACTCCTGTACTTACTCCTGCTACCTCCACCAAACACATCACCACGCGGCTAAAATGGATTCCCGCGTGCACTAGATAGTCCCAGGGGAGTTGGGGGTTAGGCGCGCACCTCCTGCAAGTCACGGGAGCCGTGGTGGCACGCCTGCCAGTGAGAGGCTGTGCACTAAGAGGCACGTGTGGTAAAGAAGGCGGTGAGCCTTGTACTCACGCCTGCCACTTCCACGAAACGCATGACAACGCCACCAAAATCAAATCCCAGGTGCACTAGACCCAGGGGAAGCTCGGCAATAGACGCGCAACTCCGGGAAATCACGGGCGACGGAGTGGCATGCGTGAGAGTGAGAGGCTGTGCGAGAGGAAGGGGTCAGCCTTGTACTCACGCCTGCTACTTCCACGAAACACATCACCACGCGAATAAAATGGATTCCCGCGTGCACTAGATAGTCCCAGGGGAGCTGGGGGTTAGGCGCACACCTCCTGCAAGTCACGGGAGCCGTGGTGGCACGCCTTCGAGTGAGAGGCTGTGCACTACGAGGCACATGTGCTGAAGAAGGCGGTGAGCCTTGTACTCACGCCTGCCACTTCCACGAAACGCATGACAACGCCTCCAAAATCAAATCCCAGGTGCACTAGACCCAGGGGAACCTCGGCAATAGACGCGCAACTCCGGAAAATCACGGGCGACGGAGTGGCATGCGTGAGAGTGAGAGGCTGTGCAAGAGGAAGGGGTCAGCCTTGTACTCACGCCTGCTACTTCCACGAAACACATCACCACGCGGCCAAAACCGATTCCCGGGTGCACTAGATAGTCCCAGGGGAGTTGGAGAGTAGGCGCGCAGCTCCTGCCAAATCACGGGAGCCGTAGTGGCACGCCTGCCAGTGAGAGGCTGTGCACTGTGAGGCACATGTGCTAAAGAAGGCGGTGACTCTTGTACTTACTCCTGCTACTTCCACCAAACACATCACCACGCGGCTAAAATGGATTCCCGCGTGCACTAGATAGTCCCAGAGGAGTTGGGGGTTAGGCGCGCACCTCCTGCAAGTCACGGGAGCCGTGGTGGCACGCCTGCGAGTGAGAGGCTGTGCACTATGAGGCACATGTGGTAAAGAAGGCGGTGAGCCTTGTACTCACGCCTGCCACTTCAACGAAACGCATGACAACGCCTCCAAAATCAAATCCCAGGTGCACTAGACCCAGGGGAACCTCGGCAATAGACGCGCAACTCCGGAAAATAACGGGCGACGGAGTGGCATGCGTGAGAGTGAGAAGCTGTGCAAGAGGAAGGGGTCAGCCTTGTACTCACGCCTGCTACTTCCACGAAACACATCACCACGCGAATAAAATGGATTCCCGCGTGCACTAGATAGTCCCAGGGGAGTTGGGGGTTAGGCGCGCACCTCCTGCAAGTCACGGGAGCCGTGGTGGCACGCCTGCGAGTGAGAGGCTGTGCACTATGAGGCACATGTGGTAAAGAAGGCGGTGAGCCTTGTACGCACGCCTGCCACTTCCACGAAACACATGACAACGCCACCAAAATCAAATCCCAGGTGCACTAGACCCAGGGGAACCTCGGCAATAGACGCGCAACTCCGGAAAATCACGGGCGACGGAGTGGCATGCGTGAGAGTGAGAAGCTGTGCAAGAGGAAGGGGTCAGCCTTGTACTCACGCCTGCTACTTTCACGAAACACATCACCACGCGAATAAAATGGATTCCCGCGTGCACTAGATAGTCCCAGGGGAGTTGGGGGTTAGGCGCGCACCTCCTGCAAGTCACGGGAGCCGTGGTGGCACGCCTGCGAGTGAGAGGCTGTGCACTATGAGGCACATGTGCTAAAGAAGGCGGTGAGCCTTGTACTCACGCCTGCCACTTCCACGAAACGCATGACAACGCCACCAAAATCAAATCCCAGGTGCACTAGACCCAGGGGAAGCTCGGCAATAGACGCGCAACTCCGGGAAATCACGGGCAACGGAGTGGCATGCGTGAGAGTGAGAGGCTGTGCGAGAGGAAGGGGTCAGCCTTGTACTCACGCCTGCTACTTCCACGAAACACATCACCACGCGAATAAAATGGATTCCCGCGTGCACTAGATAGTCCCAGGGGAGTTGGGGGTTAGGCGCGCACCTCCTGCAAGTCACGGGAGCCGTGGTGGCACGCCTGCGAGTGAGAGGCTGTGCACTATGAGGCACATGTGCTGAAGAAGGCGGTGAGCCTTGTACTCACGCCTGCCACTTCCACGAAACGCATGACAACGCCACCAAAATCAAATCCCAGGTGCACTAGACCCAGGGGAAGCTCGGCAATAGACGCGCAACTCCGGAAAATCACGGGCGACGGAGTGGCATGCGTGAGAGTGAGAGGCTGTGCAAGAGGAAGGGGTCAGCCTTGTACTCACGCCTGCTACTTCCACGAAACACATCACCACGCGAATAAAATGGATTCCCGCGTGCACTAGATAGTCCCAGGGGAGTTGGGGGCTAGGCGCGCACCTCCTGCAAGTCACGGGAGCCGTGGTGGCACGCCTGCGAGTGAGAGGCTGTGCACTATGAGGCACATGTGCTAAAGAAGGCGGTGAGCCTTGTACTCACGCCTGCCACTTCCACGAAACGCATGACAACGCCACCAAAATCAAATCCCAGGTGCACTAGACCCAGGGGAAGCTCGGCAATAGACGAGCAACTCCGGTAAATCACGGGCGACGGAGTGGCATGCGTGAGAGTGAGAGGCTGTGCGAGAGGAAGGGGTCAGCCTTGTACTCACGCCTGCTACTTCCACGAAACACATCACCACGCGAATAAAATGGATTCCCGCGTGCACTAGATAGTCCCAGGGGAGTTGGGGGTTAGGCGCGCACCTCCTGCAAGTCACGGGAGCCGTGGTGGCACGCCTGCGAGTGAGAGGCTGTGCACTATGAGGCACATGTGCTGAAGAAGGCGGTGAGCCTTGTACTCACGCCTGCCACTTCCACGAAACGCATGACAACGCCACCAAAATCAAATCCCAGGTGCACTAGACCCAGGGGAACCTCGGCAATAGACGCCCAACTCCGGAAAATCACGGGCGACGGAGTGGCATGCGTGAGAGTGAGAGGCTGTGCAAGAGGAAGGGGTCAGCCTTGTACTCACGCCTGCTACTTCCACGAAACACATCACCACGCGAATAAAATGGATTCCCGCGTGCACTAGATAGTCCCAGGGGAGTTGGGGGTTAGGCGCGCACCTCCTGCAAGTCACGGGAGCCGTGGTGGCACGCCTGCGAGTGAGAGGCTGTGCACTATGAGGCACATGTGCTAAAGAAGGCGGTGAGCCTTGTACTCACGCCTGCCACTTCAACGAAACGCATGACAACGCCTCCAAAATCAAATCCCAGGTGCACTAGACCCAGGGGAACCTCGGCAATAGACGCGCAACTCCGGAAAATAACGGGCGACGGAGTGGCATGCGTGAGAGTGAGAAGCTGTGCAAGAGGAAGGGGTCAGCCTTGTACTCACGCCTGCTACTTCCACGAAACACATCACCACGCGAATAAAATGGATTCCCGCGTGCACTAGATAGTCCCAGGGGAGTTGGGGGTTAGGCGCGCACCTCCTGCAAGTCACGGGAGCCGTGGTGGCACGCCTGCGAGTGAGAGGCTGTGCACTATGAGGCACATGTGGTAAAGAAGGCGGTGAGCCTTGTACGCACGCCTGCCACTTCCACGAAACACATGACAACGCCACCAAAATCAAATCCCAGGTGCACTAGACCCAGGGGAACCTCGGCAATAGACGCGCAACTCCGGAAAATCACGGGCGACGGAGTGGCATGCGTGAGAGTGAGAAGCTGTGCAAGAGGAAGGGGTCAGCCTTGTACTCACGCCTGCTACTTTCACGAAACACATCACCACGCGAATAAAATGGATTCCCGCGTGCACTAGATAGTCCCAGGGGAGTTGGGGGTTAGGCGCGCACCTCCTGCAAGTCACGGGAGCCGTGGTGGCACGCCTGCGAGTGAGAGGCTGTGCACTATGAGGCACATGTGCTAAAGAAGGCGGTGAGCCTTGTACTCACGCCTGCCACTTCCACGAAACGCATGACAACGCCACCAAAATCAAATCCCAGGTGCACTAGACCCAGGGGAAGCTCGGCAATAGACGCGCAACTCCGGGAAATCACGGGCAACGGAGTGGCATGCGTGAGAGTGAGAGGCTGTGCGAGAGGAAGGGGTCAGCCTTGTACTCACGCCTGCTACTTCCACGAAACACATCACCACGCGAATAAAATGGATTCCCGCGTGCACTAGATAGTCCCAGGGGAGTTGGGGGTTAGGCGCGCACCTCCTGCAAGTCACGGGAGCCGTGGTGGCACGCCTGCGAGTGAGAGGCTGTGCACTATGAGGCACATGTGCTGAAGAAGGCGGTGAGCCTTGTACTCACGCCTGCCACTTCCACGAAACGCATGACAACGCCACCAAAATCAAATCCCAGGTGCACTAGACCCAGGGGAAGCTCGGCAATAGACGCGCAACTCCGGAAAATCACGGGCGACGGAGTGGCATGCGTGAGAGTGAGAGGCTGTGCAAGAGGAAGGGGTCAGCCTTGTACTCACGCCTGCTACTTCCACGAAACACATCACCACGCGAATAAAATGGATTCCCGCGTGCACTAGATAGTCCCAGGGGAGTTGGGGGCTAGGCGCGCACCTCCTGCAAGTCACGGGAGCCGTGGTGGCACGCCTGCGAGTGAGAGGCTGTGCACTATGAGGCACATGTGCTAAAGAAGGCGGTGAGCCTTGTACTCACGCCTGCCACTTCCACGAAACGCATGACAACGCCACCAAAATCAAATCCCAGGTGCACTAGACCCAGGGGAAGCTCGGCAATAGACGAGCAACTCCGGTAAATCACGGGCGACGGAGTGGCATGCGTGAGAGTGAGAGGCTGTGCGAGAGGAAGGGGTCAGCCTTGTACTCACGCCTGCTACTTCCACGAAACACATCACCACGCGAATAAAATGGATTCCCGCGTGCACTAGATAGTCCCAGGGGAGTTGGGGGTTAGGCGCGCACCTCCTGCAAGTCACGGGAGCCGTGGTGGCACGCCTGCGAGTGAGAGGCTGTGCACTATGAGGCACATGTGCTGAAGAAGGCGGTGAGCCTTGTACTCACGCCTGCCACTTCCAGGAAACGCATGACAACGCCACCAAAATCAAATCCCAGGTGCACTAGACCCAGGGGAACCTCGGCAATAGACGCCCAACTCCGGAAAATCACGGGCGACGGAGTGGCATGCGTGAGAGTGAGAGGCTGTGCAAGAGGAAGGGGTCAGCCTTGTACTCACGCCTGCTACTTCCACGAAACACATCACCACGCGAATAAAATGGATTCCCGCGTGCACTAGATAGTCCCAGGGGAGTTGGGGGTTAGGCGCGCACCTCCTGCAAGTCACGGGAGCCGTGGTGGCACGCCTGCGAGTGAGAGGCTGTGCACTATGAGGCACATGTGCTAAAGAAGGCGGTGAGCCTTGTACTCACGCCTGCCACTTCCACGAAACGCATGACAACGCCACCAAAATCAAATCCCAGGTGCACTAGACCCAGGGGAACCTCGGCAATAGACGCGCAACTCCGGAAAATCACGGGCGACGGAGTGGCATGCGTGAGAGTGAGAGGCTGTGAAAGAGGAAGGGGTCAGCCTTGTACTCACGCCTGCTACTTCCACGAAACACATCACCACGCGGCCAAAACCGATTCCCGGGTGCACTAGATAGTCCCAGGGGAGTTGGAGAGTAGGCGCGCAGCTCCTGCCAAATCACGGGAGCCGTAGTGGCACGCCTGCCAGTGAGAGGCTGTGCACTGTGAGGCACATGTGCTAAAGAAGGCGGTGACTCCTGTACTTACTCCTGCTACCTCCACCAAACACATCACCACGCGGCTAAAATGGATTCCCGCGTGCACTAGATAGTCCCAGGGGAGTTGGGGGTTAGGCGCGCACCTCCTGCAAGTCACGGGAGCCGTGGTGGCACGCCTGCGAGTGAGAGGCTGTGCACTAAGAGGCACGTGTGGTAAAGAAGGCGGTGAGCCTTGTACTCACGCCTGCCACTTCCACGAAACGCATGACAACGCCACCAAAATCAAATCCCAGGTGCACTAGACCCAGGGGAAGCTCGGCAATAGACGCGCAACTCCGGGAAATCACGGGCGACGGAGTGGCATGCGTGAGAGTGAGAGGCTGTGCGAGAGGAAGGGGTCAGCCTTGTACTCACGCCTGCTACTTCCACGAAACACATCACCACGCGAATAAAATGGATTCCCGCGTGCACTAGATAGTCCCAGGGGAGCTGGGGGTTAGGCGCACACCTCCTGCAAGTCACGGGAGCCGTGGTGGCACGCCTTCGAGTGAGAGGCTGTGCACTACGAGGCACATGTGCTGAAGAAGGCGGTGAGCCTTGTACTCACGCCTGCCACTTCCACGAAACGCATGACAACGCCTCCAAAATCAAATCCCAGGTGCACTAGACCCAGGGGAACCTCGGCAATAGACGCGCAACTCCGGAAAATCACGGGCGACGGAGTGGCATGCGTGAGAGTGAGAGGCTGTGCAAGAGGAAGGGGTCAGCCTTGTACTCACGCCTGCTACTTCCACGAAACACATCACCACGCGGCCAAAACCGATTCCCGGGTGCACTAGATAGTCCCAGGGGAGTTGGAGAGTAGGCGCGCAGCTCCTGCCAAATCACGGGAGCCGTAGTGGCACGCCTGCCAGTGAGAGGCTGTGCACTGTGAGGCACATGTGCTAAAGAAGGCGGTGACTCTTGTACTTACTCCTGCTACTTCCACCAAACACATCACCACGCGGCTAAAATGGATTCCCGCGTGCACTAGATAGTCCCAGAGGAGTTGGGGGTTAGGCGCGCACCTCCTGCAAGTCACGGGAGCCGTGGTGGCACGCCTGCGAGTGAGAGGCTGTGCACTATGAGGCACATGTGGTAAAGAAGGCGGTGAGCCTTGTACTCACGCCTGCCACTTCAACGAAACGCATGACAACGCCTCCAAAATCAAATCCCAGGTGCACTAGACCCAGGGGAACCTCGGCAATAGACGCGCAACTCCGGAAAATAACGGGCGACGGAGTGGCATGCGTGAGAGTGAGAAGCTGTGCAAGAGGAAGGGGTCAGCCTTGTACTCACGCCTGCTACTTCCACGAAACACATCACCACGCGAATAAAATGGATTCCCGCGTGCACTAGATAGTCCCAGGGGAGTTGGGGGTTAGGCGCGCACCTCCTGCAAGTCACGGGAGCCGTGGTGGCACGCCTGCGAGTGAGAGGCTGTGCACTATGAGGCACATGTGGTAAAGAAGGCGGTGAGCCTTGTACGCACGCCTGCCACTTCCACGAAACACATGACAACGCCACCAAAATCAAATCCCAGGTGCACTAGACCCAGGGGAACCTCGGCAATAGACGCGCAACTCCGGAAAATCACGGGCGACGGAGTGGCATGCGTGAGAGTGAGAAGCTGTGCAAGAGGAAGGGGTCAGCCTTGTACTCACGCCTGCTACTTTCACGAAACACATCACCACGCGAATAAAATGGATTCCCGCGTGCACTAGATAGTCCCAGGGGAGTTGGGGGTTAGGCGCGCACCTCCTGCAAGTCACGGGAGCCGTGGTGGCACGCCTGCGAGTGAGAGGCTGTGCACTATGAGGCACATGTGCTAAAGAAGGCGGTGAGCCTTGTACTCACGCCTGCCACTTCCACGAAACGCATGACAACGCCACCAAAATCAAATCCCAGGTGCACTAGACCCAGGGGAAGCTCGGCAATAGACGCGCAACTCCGGGAAATCACGGGCAACGGAGTGGCATGCGTGAGAGTGAGAGGCTGTGCGAGAGGAAGGGGTCAGCCTTGTACTCACGCCTGCTACTTCCACGAAACACATCACCACGCGAATAAAATGGATTCCCGCGTGCACTAGATAGTCCCAGGGGAGTTGGGGGTTAGGCGCGCACCTCCTGCAAGTCACGGGAGCCGTGGTGGCACGCCTGCGAGTGAGAGGCTGTGCACTATGAGGCACATGTGCTGAAGAAGGCGGTGAGCCTTGTACTCACGCCTGCCACTTCCACGAAACGCATGACAACGCCACCAAAATCAAATCCCAGGTGCACTAGACCCAGGGGAAGCTCGGCAATAGACGCGCAACTCCGGAAAATCACGGGCGACGGAGTGGCATGCGTGAGAGTGAGAGGCTGTGCAAGAGGAAGGGGTCAGCCTTGTACTCACGCCTGCTACTTCCACGAAACACATCACCACGCGAATAAAATGGATTCCCGCGTGCACTAGATAGTCCCAGGGGAGTTGGGGGCTAGGCGCGCACCTCCTGCAAGTCACGGGAGCCGTGGTGGCACGCCTGCGAGTGAGAGGCTGTGCACTATGAGGCACATGTGCTAAAGAAGGCGGTGAGCCTTGTACTCACGCCTGCCACTTCCACGAAACGCATGACAACGCCACCAAAATCAAATCCCAGGTGCACTAGACCCAGGGGAAGCTCGGCAATAGACGAGCAACTCCGGTAAATCACGGGCGACGGAGTGGCATGCGTGAGAGTGAGAGGCTGTGCGAGAGGAAGGGGTCAGCCTTGTACTCACGCCTGCTACTTCCACGAAACACATCACCACGCGAATAAAATGGATTCCCGCGTGCACTAGATAGTCCCAGGGGAGTTGGGGGTTAGGCGCGCACCTCCTGCAAGTCACGGGAGCCGTGGTGGCACGCCTGCGAGTGAGAGGCTGTGCACTATGAGGCACATGTGCTGAAGAAGGCGGTGAGCCTTGTACTCACGCCTGCCACTTCCACGAAACGCATGACAACGCCACCAAAATCAAATCCCAGGTGCACTAGACCCAGGGGAACCTCGGCAATAGACGCCCAACTCCGGAAAATCACGGGCGACGGAGTGGCATGCGTGAGAGTGAGAGGCTGTGCAAGAGGAAGGGGTCAGCCTTGTACTCACGCCTGCTACTTCCACGAAACACATCACCACGCGAATAAAATGGATTCCCGCGTGCACTAGATAGTCCCAGGGGAGTTGGGGGTTAGGCGCGCACCTCCTGCAAGTCACGGGAGCCGTGGTGGCACGCCTGCGAGTGAGAGGCTGTGCACTATGAGGCACATGTGCTAAAGAAGGCGGTGAGCCTTGTACTCACGCCTGCCACTTCCACGAAACGCATGACAACGCCACCAAAATCAAATCCCAGGTGCACTAGACCCAGGGGAACCTCGGCAATAGACGCGCAACTCCGGAAAATCACGGGCGACGGAGTGGCATGCGTGAGAGTGAGAGGCTGTGAAAGAGGAAGGGGTCAGCCTTGTACTCACGCCTGCTACTTCCACGAAACACATCACCACGCGGCCAAAACCGATTCCCGGGTGCACTAGATAGTCCCAGGGGAGTTGGAGAGTAGGCGCGCAGCTCCTGCCAAATCACGGGAGCCGTAGTGGCACGCCTGCCAGTGAGAGGCTGTGCACTGTGAGGCACATGTGCTAAAGAAGGCGGTGACTCCTGTACTTACTCCTGCTACCTCCACCAAACACATCACCACGCGGCTAAAATGGATTCCCGCGTGCACTAGATAGTCCCAGGGGAGTTGGGGGTTAGGCGCGCACCTCCTGCAAGTCACGGGAGCCGTGGTGGCACGCCTGCCAGTGAGAGGCTGTGCACTATGAGGCACGTGTGGTAAAGAAGGCGGTGAGCCTTGTACTCACGCCTGCCACTTCCACGAAACGCATGACAACGCCACCAAAATCAAATCCCAGGTGCACTAGACCCAGGGGAAGCTCGGCAATAGACGCGCAACTCCGGGAAATCACGGGCGACGGAGTGGCATGCGTGAGAGTGAGAGGCTGTGCGAGAGGAAGGGGTCAGCCTTGTACTCACGCCTGCTACTTCCACGAAACACATCACCACGCGAATAAAATGGATTCCCGCGTGCACTAGATAGTCCCAGGGGAGCTGGGGGTTAGGCGCACACCTCCTGCAAGTCACGGGAGCCGTGGTGGCACGCCTTCGAGTGAGAGGCTGTGCACTACGAGGCACATGTGCTGAAGAAGGCGGTGAGCCTTGTACTCACGCCTGCCACTTCCACGAAACGCATGACAACGCCTCCAAAATCAAATCCCAGGTGCACTAGACCCAGGGGAACCTCGGCAATAGACGCGCAACTCCGGAAAATCACGGGCGACGGAGTGGCATGCGTGAGAGTGAGAGGCTGTGCAAGAGGAAGGGGTCAGCCTTGTACTCACGCCTGCTACTTCCACGAAACACATCACCACGCGGCCAAAACCGATTCCCGGGTGCACTAGATAGTCCCAGGGGAGTTGGAGAGTAGGCGCGCAGCTCCTGCCAAATCACGGGAGCCGTAGTGGCACGCCTGCCAGTGAGAGGCTGTGCACTGTGAGGCACATGTGCTAAAGAAGGCGGTGACTCTTGTACTTACTCCTGCTACTTCCACCAAACACATCACCACGCGGCTAAAATGGATTCCCGCGTGCACTAGATAGTCCCAGAGGAGTTGGGGGTTAGGCGCGCACCTCCTGCAAGTCACGGGAGCCGTGGTGGCACGCCTGCGAGTGAGAGGCTGTGCACTATGAGGCACATGTGGTAAAGAAGGCGGTGAGCCTTGTACTCACGCCTGCCACTTCAACGAAACGCATGACAACGCCTCCAAAATCAAATCCCAGGTGCACTAGACCCAGGGGAACCTCGGCAATAGACGCGCAACTCCGGAAAATAACGGGCGACGGAGTGGCATGCGTGAGAGTGAGAAGCTGTGCAAGAGGAAGGGGTCAGCCTTGTACTCACGCCTGCTACTTCCACGAAACACATCACCACGCGAATAAAATGGATTCCCGCGTGCACTAGATAGTCCCAGGGGAGTTGGGGGTTAGGCGCGCACCTCCTGCAAGTCACGGGAGCCGTGGTGGCACGCCTGCGAGTGAGAGGCTGTGCACTATGAGGCACATGTGGTAAAGAAGGCGGTGAGCCTTGTACGCACGCCTGCCACTTCCACGAAACACATGACAACGCCACCAAAATCAAATCCCAGGTGCACTAGACCCAGGGGAACCTCGGCAATAGACGCGCAACTCCGGAAAATCACGGGCGACGGAGTGGCATGCGTGAGAGTGAGAAGCTGTGCAAGAGGAAGGGGTCAGCCTTGTACTCACGCCTGCTACTTTCACGAAACACATCACCACGCGAATAAAATGGATTCCCGCGTGCACTAGATAGTCCCAGGGGAGTTGGGGGTTAGGCGCGCACCTCCTGCAAGTCACGGGAGCCGTGGTGGCACGCCTGCGAGTGAGAGGCTGTGCACTATGAGGCACATGTGCTAAAGAAGGCGGTGAGCCTTGTACTCACGCCTGCCACTTCCACGAAACGCATGACAACGCCACCAAAATCAAATCCCAGGTGCACTAGACCCAGGGGAAGCTCGGCAATAGACGCGCAACTCCGGGAAATCACGGGCAACGGAGTGGCATGCGTGAGAGTGAGAGGCTGTGCGAGAGGAAGGGGTCAGCCTTGTACTCACGCCTGCTACTTCCACGAAACACATCACCACGCGAATAAAATGGATTCCCGCGTGCACTAGATAGTCCCAGGGGAGTTGGGGGTTAGGCGCGCACCTCCTGCAAGTCACGGGAGCCGTGGTGGCACGCCTGCGAGTGAGAGGCTGTGCACTATGAGGCACATGTGCTGAAGAAGGCGGTGAGCCTTGTACTCACGCCTGCCACTTCCACGAAACGCATGACAACGCCACCAAAATCAAATCCCAGGTGCACTAGACCCAGGGGAAGCTCGGCAATAGACGCGCAACTCCGGAAAATCACGGGCGACGGAGTGGCATGCGTGAGAGTGAGAGGCTGTGCAAGAGGAAGGGGTCAGCCTTGTACTCACGCCTGCTACTTCCACGAAACACATCACCACGCGAATAAAATGGATTCCCGCGTGCACTAGATAGTCCCAGGGGAGTTGGGGGCTAGGCGCGCACCTCCTGCAAGTCACGGGAGCCGTGGTGGCACGCCTGCGAGTGAGAGGCTGTGCACTATGAGGCACATGTGCTAAAGAAGGCGGTGAGCCTTGTACTCACGCCTGCCACTTCCACGAAACGCATGACAACGCCACCAAAATCAAATCCCAGGTGCACTAGACCCAGGGGAAGCTCGGCAATAGACGAGCAACTCCGGTAAATCACGGGCGACGGAGTGGCATGCGTGAGAGTGAGAGGCTGTGCGAGAGGAAGGGGTCAGCCTTGTACTCACGCCTGCTACTTCCACGAAACACATCACCACGCGAATAAAATGGATTCCCGCGTGCACTAGATAGTCCCAGGGGAGTTGGGGGTTAGGCGCGCACCTCCTGCAAGTCACGGGAGCCGTGGTGGCACGCCTGCGAGTGAGAGGCTGTGCACTATGAGGCACATGTGCTGAAGAAGGCGGTGAGCCTTGTACTCACGCCTGCCACTTCCACGAAACGCATGACAACGCCACCAAAATCAAATCCCAGGTGCACTAGACCCAGGGGAACCTCGGCAATAGACGCCCAACTCCGGAAAATCACGGGCGACGGAGTGGCATGCGTGAGAGTGAGAGGCTGTGCAAGAGGAAGGGGTCAGCCTTGTACTCACGCCTGCTACTTCCACGAAACACATCACCACGCGAATAAAATGGATTCCCGCGTGCACTAGATAGTCCCAGGGGAGTTGGGGGTTAGGCGCGCACCTCCTGCAAGTCACGGGAGCCGTGGTGGCACGCCTGCGAGTGAGAGGCTGTGCACTATGAGGCACATGTGCTAAAGAAGGCGGTGAGCCTTGTACTCACGCCTGCCACTTCCACGAAACGCATGACAACGCCACCAAAATCAAATCCCAGGTGCACTAGACCCAGGGGAACCTCGGCAATAGACGCGCAACTCCGGAAAATCACGGGCGACGGAGTGGCATGCGTGAGAGTGAGAGGCTGTGAAAGAGGAAGGGGTCAGCCTTGTACTCACGCCTGCTACTTCCACGAAACACATCACCACGCGGCCAAAACCGATTCCCGGGTGCACTAGATAGTCCCAGGGGAGTTGGAGAGTAGGCGCGCAGCTCCTGCCAAATCACGGGAGCCGTAGTGGCACGCCTGCCAGTGAGAGGCTGTGCACTGTGAGGCACATGTGCTAAAGAAGGCGGTGACTCCTGTACTTACTCCTGCTACCTCCACCAAACACATCACCACGCGGCTAAAATGGATTCCCGCGTGCACTAGATAGTCCCAGGGGAGTTGGGGGTTAGGCGCGCACCTCCTGCAAGTCACGGGAGCCGTGGTGGCACGCCTGCGAGTGAGAGGCTGTGCACTAAGAGGCACGTGTGGTAAAGAAGGCGGTGAGCCTTGTACTCACGCCTGCCACTTCCACGAAACGCATGACAACGCCACCAAAATCAAATCCCAGGTGCACTAGACCCAGGGGAAGCTCGGCAATAGACGCGCAACTCCGGGAAATCACGGGCGACGGAGTGGCATGCGTGAGAGTGAGAGGCTGTGCGAGAGGAAGGGGTCAGCCTTGTACTCACGCCTGCTACTTCCACGAAACACATCACCACGCGAATAAAATGGATTCCCGCGTGCACTAGATAGTCCCAGGGGAGCTGGGGGTTAGGCGCACACCTCCTGCAAGTCACGGGAGCCGTGGTGGCACGCCTTCGAGTGAGAGGCTGTGCACTACGAGGCACATGTGCTGAAGAAGGCGGTGAGCCTTGTACTCACGCCTGCCACTTCCACGAAACGCATGACAACGCCTCCAAAATCAAATCCCAGGTGCACTAGACCCAGGGGAACCTCGGCAATAGACGCGCAACTCCGGAAAATCACGGGCGACGGAGTGGCATGCGTGAGAGTGAGAGGCTGTGCAAGAGGAAGGGGTCAGCCTTGTACTCACGCCTGCTACTTCCACGAAACACATCACCACGCGGCCAAAACCGATTCCCGGGTGCACTAGATAGTCCCAGGGGAGTTGGAGAGTAGGCGCGCAGCTCCTGCCAAATCACGGGAGCCGTAGTGGCACGCCTGCCAGTGAGAGGCTGTGCACTGTGAGGCACATGTGCTAAAGAAGGCGGTGACTCTTGTACTTACTCCTGCTACTTCCACCAAACACATCACCACGCGGCTAAAATGGATTCCCGCGTGCACTAGATAGTCCCAGAGGAGTTGGGGGTTAGGCGCGCACCTCCTGCAAGTCACGGGAGCCGTGGTGGCACGCCTGCGAGTGAGAGGCTGTGCACTATGAGGCACATGTGGTAAAGAAGGCGGTGAGCCTTGTACTCACGCCTGCCACTTCAACGAAACGCATGACAACGCCTCCAAAATCAAATCCCAGGTGCACTAGACCCAGGGGAACCTCGGCAATAGACGCGCAACTCCGGAAAATAACGGGCGACGGAGTGGCATGCGTGAGAGTGAGAAGCTGTGCAAGAGGAAGGGGTCAGCCTTGTACTCACGCCTGCTACTTCCACGAAACACATCACCACGCGAATAAAATGGATTCCCGCGTGCACTAGATAGTCCCAGGGGAGTTGGGGGTTAGGCGCGCACCTCCTGCAAGTCACGGGAGCCGTGGTGGCACGCCTGCGAGTGAGAGGCTGTGCACTATGAGGCACATGTGGTAAAGAAGGCGGTGAGCCTTGTACGCACGCCTGCCACTTCCACGAAACACATGACAACGCCACCAAAATCAAATCCCAGGTGCACTAGACCCAGGGGAACCTCGGCAATAGACGCGCAACTCCGGAAAATCACGGGCGACGGAGTGGCATGCGTGAGAGTGAGAAGCTGTGCAAGAGGAAGGGGTCAGCCTTGTACTCACGCCTGCTACTTTCACGAAACACATCACCACGCGAATAAAATGGATTCCCGCGTGCACTAGATAGTCCCAGGGGAGTTGGGGGTTAGGCGCGCACCTCCTGCAAGTCACGGGAGCCGTGGTGGCACGCCTGCGAGTGAGAGGCTGTGCACTATGAGGCACATGTGCTAAAGAAGGCGGTGAGCCTTGTACTCACGCCTGCCACTTCCACGAAACGCATGACAACGCCACCAAAATCAAATCCCAGGTGCACTAGACCCAGGGGAAGCTCGGCAATAGACGCGCAACTCCGGGAAATCACGGGCAACGGAGTGGCATGCGTGAGAGTGAGAGGCTGTGCGAGAGGAAGGGGTCAGCCTTGTACTCACGCCTGCTACTTCCACGAAACACATCACCACGCGAATAAAATGGATTCCCGCGTGCACTAGATAGTCCCAGGGGAGTTGGGGGTTAGGCGCGCACCTCCTGCAAGTCACGGGAGCCGTGGTGGCACGCCTGCGAGTGAGAGGCTGTGCACTATGAGGCACATGTGCTGAAGAAGGCGGTGAGCCTTGTACTCACGCCTGCCACTTCCACGAAACGCATGACAACGCCACCAAAATCAAATCCCAGGTGCACTAGACCCAGGGGAAGCTCGGCAATAGACGCGCAACTCCGGAAAATCACGGGCGACGGAGTGGCATGCGTGAGAGTGAGAGGCTGTGCAAGAGGAAGGGGTCAGCCTTGTACTCACGCCTGCTACTTCCACGAAACACATCACCACGCGAATAAAATGGATTCCCGCGTGCACTAGATAGTCCCAGGGGAGTTGGGGGCTAGGCGCGCACCTCCTGCAAGTCACGGGAGCCGTGGTGGCACGCCTGCGAGTGAGAGGCTGTGCACTATGAGGCACATGTGCTAAAGAAGGCGGTGAGCCTTGTACTCACGCCTGCCACTTCCACGAAACGCATGACAACGCCACCAAAATCAAATCCCAGGTGCACTAGACCCAGGGGAAGCTCGGCAATAGACGAGCAACTCCGGTAAATCACGGGCGACGGAGTGGCATGCGTGAGAGTGAGAGGCTGTGCGAGAGGAAGGGGTCAGCCTTGTACTCACGCCTGCTACTTCCACGAAACACATCACCACGCGAATAAAATGGATTCCCGCGTGCACTAGATAGTCCCAGGGGAGTTGGGGGTTAGGCGCGCACCTCCTGCAAGTCACGGGAGCCGTGGTGGCACGCCTGCGAGTGAGAGGCTGTGCACTATGAGGCACATGTGCTGAAGAAGGCGGTGAGCCTTGTACTCACGCCTGCCACTTCCACGAAACGCATGACAACGCCACCAAAATCAAATCCCAGGTGCACTAGACCCAGGGGAACCTCGGCAATAGACGCCCAACTCCGGAAAATCACGGGCGACGGAGTGGCATGCGTGAGAGTGAGAGGCTGTGCAAGAGGAAGGGGTCAGCCTTGTACTCACGCCTGCTACTTCCACGAAACACATCACCACGCGAATAAAATGGATTCCCGCGTGCACTAGATAGTCCCAGGGGAGTTGGGGGTTAGGCGCGCACCTCCTGCAAGTCACGGGAGCCGTGGTGGCACGCCTGCGAGTGAGAGGCTGTGCACTATGAGGCACATGTGCTAAAGAAGGCGGTGAGCCTTGTACTCACGCCTGCCACTTCCACGAAACGCATGACAACGCCACCAAAATCAAATCCCAGGTGCACTAGACCCAGGGGAACCTCGGCAATAGACGCGCAACTCCGGAAAATCACGGGCGACGGAGTGGCATGCGTGAGAGTGAGAGGCTGTGAAAGAGGAAGGGGTCAGCCTTGTACTCACGCCTGCTACTTCCACGAAACACATCACCACGCGGCCAAAACCGATTCCCGGGTGCACTAGATAGTCCCAGGGGAGTTGGAGAGTAGGCGCGCAGCTCCTGCCAAATCACGGGAGCCGTAGTGGCACGCCTGCCAGTGAGAGGCTGTGCACTGTGAGGCACATGTGCTAAAGAAGGCGGTGACTCCTGTACTTACTCCTGCTACCTCCACCAAACACATCACCACGCGGCTAAAATGGATTCCCGCGTGCACTAGATAGTCCCAGGGGAGTTGGGGGTTAGGCGCGCACCTCCTGCAAGTCACGGGAGCCGTGGTGGCACGCCTGCGAGTGAGAGGCTGTGCACTAAGAGGCACGTGTGGTAAAGAAGGCGGTGAGCCTTGTACTCACGCCTGCCACTTCCACGAAACGCATGACAACGCCACCAAAATCAAATCCCAGGTGCACTAGACCCAGGGGAAGCTCGGCAATAGACGCGCAACTCCGGGAAATCACGGGCGACGGAGTGGCATGCGTGAGAGTGAGAGGCTGTGCGAGAGGAAGGGGTCAGCCTTGTACTCACGCCTGCTACTTCCACGAAACACATCACCACGCGAATAAAATGGATTCCCGCGTGCACTAGATAGTCCCAGGGGAGCTGGGGGTTAGGCGCACACCTCCTGCAAGTCACGGGAGCCGTGGTGGCACGCCTTCGAGTGAGAGGCTGTGCACTACGAGGCACATGTGCTGAAGAAGGCGGTGAGCCTTGTACTCACGCCTGCCACTTCCACGAAACGCATGACAACGCCTCCAAAATCAAATCCCAGGTGCACTAGACCCAGGGGAACCTCGGCAATAGACGCGCAACTCCGGAAAATCACGGGCGACGGAGTGGCATGCGTGAGAGTGAGAGGCTGTGCAAGAGGAAGGGGTCAGCCTTGTACTCACGCCTGCTACTTCCACGAAACACATCACCACGCGGCCAAAACCGATTCCCGGGTGCACTAGATAGTCCCAGGGGAGTTGGAGAGTAGGCGCGCAGCTCCTGCCAAATCACGGGAGCCGTAGTGGCACGCCTGCCAGTGAGAGGCTGTGCACTGTGAGGCACATGTGCTAAAGAAGGCGGTGACTCTTGTACTTACTCCTGCTACTTCCACCAAACACATCACCACGCGGCTAAAATGGATTCCCGCGTGCACTAGATAGTCCCAGAGGAGTTGGGGGTTAGGCGCGCACCTCCTGCAAGTCACGGGAGCCGTGGTGGCACGCCTGCGAGTGAGAGGCTGTGCACTATGAGGCACATGTGGTAAAGAAGGCGGTGAGCCTTGTACTCACGCCTGCCACTTCAACGAAACGCATGACAACGCCTCCAAAATCAAATCCCAGGTGCACTAGACCCAGGGGAACCTCGGCAATAGACGCGCAACTCCGGAAAATAACGGGCGACGGAGTGGCATGCGTGAGAGTGAGAAGCTGTGCAAGAGGAAGGGGTCAGCCTTGTACTCACGCCTGCTACTTCCACGAAACACATCACCACGCGAATAAAATGGATTCCCGCGTGCACTAGATAGTCCCAGGGGAGTTGGGGGTTAGGCGCGCACCTCCTGCAAGTCACGGGAGCCGTGGTGGCACGCCTGCGAGTGAGAGGCTGTGCACTATGAGGCACATGTGGTAAAGAAGGCGGTGAGCCTTGTACGCACGCCTGCCACTTCCACGAAACACATGACAACGCCACCAAAATCAAATCCCAGGTGCACTAGACCCAGGGGAACCTCGGCAATAGACGCGCAACTCCGGAAAATCACGGGCGACGGAGTGGCATGCGTGAGAGTGAGAAGCTGTGCAAGAGGAAGGGGTCAGCCTTGTACTCACGCCTGCTACTTTCACGAAACACATCACCACGCGAATAAAATGGATTCCCGCGTGCACTAGATAGTCCCAGGGGAGTTGGGGGTTAGGCGCGCACCTCCTGCAAGTCACGGGAGCCGTGGTGGCACGCCTGCGAGTGAGAGGCTGTGCACTATGAGGCACATGTGCTAAAGAAGGCGGTGAGCCTTGTACTCACGCCTGCCACTTCCACGAAACGCATGACAACGCCACCAAAATCAAATCCCAGGTGCACTAGACCCAGGGGAAGCTCGGCAATAGACGCGCAACTCCGGGAAATCACGGGCAACGGAGTGGCATGCGTGAGAGTGAGAGGCTGTGCGAGAGGAAGGGGTCAGCCTTGTACTCACGCCTGCTACTTCCACGAAACACATCACCACGCGAATAAAATGGATTCCCGCGTGCACTAGATAGTCCCAGGGGAGTTGGGGGTTAGGCGCGCACCTCCTGCAAGTCACGGGAGCCGTGGTGGCACGCCTGCGAGTGAGAGGCTGTGCACTATGAGGCACATGTGCTGAAGAAGGCGGTGAGCCTTGTACTCACGCCTGCCACTTCCACGAAACGCATGACAACGCCACCAAAATCAAATCCCAGGTGCACTAGACCCAGGGGAAGCTCGGCAATAGACGCGCAACTCCGGAAAATCACGGGCGACGGAGTGGCATGCGTGAGAGTGAGAGGCTGTGCAAGAGGAAGGGGTCAGCCTTGTACTCACGCCTGCTACTTCCACGAAACACATCACCACGCGAATAAAATGGATTCCCGCGTGCACTAGATAGTCCCAGGGGAGTTGGGGGCTAGGCGCGCACCTCCTGCAAGTCACGGGAGCCGTGGTGGCACGCCTGCGAGTGAGAGGCTGTGCACTATGAGGCACATGTGCTAAAGAAGGCGGTGAGCCTTGTACTCACGCCTGCCACTTCCACGAAACGCATGACAACGCCACCAAAATCAAATCCCAGGTGCACTAGACCCAGGGGAAGCTCGGCAATAGACGAGCAACTCCGGTAAATCACGGGCGACGGAGTGGCATGCGTGAGAGTGAGAGGCTGTGCGAGAGGAAGGGGTCAGCCTTGTACTCACGCCTGCTACTTCCACGAAACACATCACCACGCGAATAAAATGGATTCCCGCGTGCACTAGATAGTCCCAGGGGAGTTGGGGGTTAGGCGCGCACCTCCTGCAAGTCACGGGAGCCGTGGTGGCACGCCTGCGAGTGAGAGGCTGTGCACTATGAGGCACATGTGCTGAAGAAGGCGGTGAGCCTTGTACTCACGCCTGCCACTTCCACGAAACGCATGACAACGCCACCAAAATCAAATCCCAGGTGCACTAGACCCAGGGGAACCTCGGCAATAGACGCCCAACTCCGGAAAATCACGGGCGACGGAGTGGCATGCGTGAGAGTGAGAGGCTGTGCAAGAGGAAGGGGTCAGCCTTGTACTCACGCCTGCTACTTCCACGAAACACATCACCACGCGAATAAAATGGATTCCCGCGTGCACTAGATAGTCCCAGGGGAGTTGGGGGTTAGGCGCGCACCTCCTGCAAGTCACGGGAGCCGTGGTGGCACGCCTGCGAGTGAGAGGCTGTGCACTATGAGGCACATGTGCTAAAGAAGGCGGTGAGCCTTGTACTCACGCCTGCCACTTCCACGAAACGCATGACAACGCCACCAAAATCAAATCCCAGGTGCACTAGACCCAGGGGAACCTCGGCAATAGACGCGCAACTCCGGAAAATCACGGGCGACGGAGTGGCATGCGTGAGAGTGAGAGGCTGTGAAAGAGGAAGGGGTCAGCCTTGTACTCACGCCTGCTACTTCCACGAAACACATCACCACGCGGCCAAAACCGATTCCCGGGTGCACTAGATAGTCCCAGGGGAGTTGGAGAGTAGGCGCGCAGCTCCTGCCAAATCACGGGAGCCGTAGTGGCACGCCTGCCAGTGAGAGGCTGTGCACTGTGAGGCACATGTGCTAAAGAAGGCGGTGACTCCTGTACTTACTCCTGCTACCTCCACCAAACACATCACCACGCGGCTAAAATGGATTCCCGCGTGCACTAGATAGTCCCAGGGGAGTTGGGGGTTAGGCGCGCACCTCCTGCAAGTCACGGGAGCCGTGGTGGCACGCCTGCGAGTGAGAGGCTGTGCACTAAGAGGCACGTGTGGTAAAGAAGGCGGTGAGCCTTGTACTCACGCCTGCCACTTCCACGAAACGCATGACAACGCCACCAAAATCAAATCCCAGGTGCACTAGACCCAGGGGAAGCTCGGCAATAGACGCGCAACTCCGGGAAATCACGGGCGACGGAGTGGCATGCGTGAGAGTGAGAGGCTGTGCGAGAGGAAGGGGTCAGCCTTGTACTCACGCCTGCTACTTCCACGAAACACATCACCACGCGAATAAAATGGATTCCCGCGTGCACTAGATAGTCCCAGGGGAGCTGGGGGTTAGGCGCACACCTCCTGCAAGTCACGGGAGCCGTGGTGGCACGCCTTCGAGTGAGAGGCTGTGCACTACGAGGCACATGTGCTGAAGAAGGCGGTGAGCCTTGTACTCACGCCTGCCACTTCCACGAAACGCATGACAACGCCTCCAAAATCAAATCCCAGGTGCACTAGACCCAGGGGAACCTCGGCAATAGACGCGCAACTCCGGAAAATCACGGGCGACGGAGTGGCATGCGTGAGAGTGAGAGGCTGTGCAAGAGGAAGGGGTCAGCCTTGTACTCACGCCTGCTACTTCCACGAAACACATCACCACGCGGCCAAAACCGATTCCCGGGTGCACTAGATAGTCCCAGGGGAGTTGGAGAGTAGGCGCGCAGCTCCTGCCAAATCACGGGAGCCGTAGTGGCACGCCTGCCAGTGAGAGGCTGTGCACTGTGAGGCACATGTGCTAAAGAAGGCGGTGACTCTTGTACTTACTCCTGCTACTTCCACCAAACACATCACCACGCGGCTAAAATGGATTCCCGCGTGCACTAGATAGTCCCAGAGGAGTTGGGGGTTAGGCGCGCACCTCCTGCAAGTCACGGGAGCCGTGGTGGCACGCCTGCGAGTGAGAGGCTGTGCACTATGAGGCACATGTGGTAAAGAAGGCGGTGAGCCTTGTACTCACGCCTGCCACTTCAACGAAACGCATGACAACGCCTCCAAAATCAAATCCCAGGTGCACTAGACCCAGGGGAACCTCGGCAATAGACGCGCAACTCCGGAAAATAACGGGCGACGGAGTGGCATGCGTGAGAGTGAGAAGCTGTGCAAGAGGAAGGGGTCAGCCTTGTACTCACGCCTGCTACTTCCACGAAACACATCACCACGCGAATAAAATGGATTCCCGCGTGCACTAGATAGTCCCAGGGGAGTTGGGGGTTAGGCGCGCACCTCCTGCAAGTCACGGGAGCCGTGGTGGCACGCCTGCGAGTGAGAGGCTGTGCACTATGAGGCACATGTGGTAAAGAAGGCGGTGAGCCTTGTACGCACGCCTGCCACTTCCACGAAACACATGACAACGCCACCAAAATCAAATCCCAGGTGCACTAGACCCAGGGGAACCTCGGCAATAGACGCGCAACTCCGGAAAATCACGGGCGACGGAGTGGCATGCGTGAGAGTGAGAAGCTGTGCAAGAGGAAGGGGTCAGCCTTGTACTCACGCCTGCTACTTTCACGAAACACATCACCACGCGAATAAAATGGATTCCCGCGTGCACTAGATAGTCCCAGGGGAGTTGGGGGTTAGGCGCGCACCTCCTGCAAGTCACGGGAGCCGTGGTGGCACGCCTGCGAGTGAGAGGCTGTGCACTATGAGGCACATGTGCTAAAGAAGGCGGTGAGCCTTGTACTCACGCCTGCCACTTCCACGAAACGCATGACAACGCCACCAAAATCAAATCCCAGGTGCACTAGACCCAGGGGAAGCTCGGCAATAGACGCGCAACTCCGGGAAATCACGGGCAACGGAGTGGCATGCGTGAGAGTGAGAGGCTGTGCGAGAGGAAGGGGTCAGCCTTGTACTCACGCCTGCTACTTCCACGAAACACATCACCACGCGAATAAAATGGATTCCCGCGTGCACTAGATAGTCCCAGGGGAGTTGGGGGTTAGGCGCGCACCTCCTGCAAGTCACGGGAGCCGTGGTGGCACGCCTGCGAGTGAGAGGCTGTGCACTATGAGGCACATGTGCTGAAGAAGGCGGTGAGCCTTGTACTCACGCCTGCCACTTCCACGAAACGCATGACAACGCCACCAAAATCAAATCCCAGGTGCACTAGACCCAGGGGAAGCTCGGCAATAGACGCGCAACTCCGGAAAATCACGGGCGACGGAGTGGCATGCGTGAGAGTGAGAGGCTGTGCAAGAGGAAGGGGTCAGCCTTGTACTCACGCCTGCTACTTCCACGAAACACATCACCACGCGAATAAAATGGATTCCCGCGTGCACTAGATAGTCCCAGGGGAGTTGGGGGCTAGGCGCGCACCTGCTGCAAGTCACGGGAGCCGTGGTGGCACGCCTGCGAGTGAGAGGCTGTGCACTATGAGGCACATGTGCTAAAGAAGGCGGTGAGCCTTGTACTCACGCCTGCCACTTCCACGAAACGCATGACAACGCCACCAAAATCAAATCCCAGGTGCACTAGACCCAGGGGAAGCTCGGCAATAGACGAGCAACTCCGGTAAATCACGGGCGACGGAGTGGCATGCGTGAGAGTGAGAGGCTGTGCGAGAGGAAGGGGTCAGCCTTGTACTCACGCCTGCTACTTCCACGAAACACATCACCACGCGAATAAAATGGATTCCCGCGTGCACTAGATAGTCCCAGGGGAGTTGGGGGTTAGGCGCGCACCTCCTGCAAGTCACGGGAGCCGTGGTGGCACGCCTGCGAGTGAGAGGCTGTGCACTATGAGGCACATGTGCTGAAGAAGGCGGTGAGCCTTGTACTCACGCCTGCCACTTCCACGAAACGCATGACAACGCCACCAAAATCAAATCCCAGGTGCACTAGACCCAGGGGAACCTCGGCAATAGACGCCCAACTCCGGAAAATCACGGGCGACGGAGTGGCATGCGTGAGAGTGAGAGGCTGTGCAAGAGGAAGGGGTCAGCCTTGTACTCACGCCTGCTACTTCCACGAAACACATCACCACGCGAATAAAATGGATTCCCGCGTGCACTAGATAGTCCCAGGGGAGTTGGGGGTTAGGCGCGCACCTCCTGCAAGTCACGGGAGCCGTGGTGGCACGCCTGCGAGTGAGAGGCTGTGCACTATGAGGCACATGTGCTAAAGAAGGCGGTGAGCCTTGTACTCACGCCTGCCACTTCCACGAAACGCATGACAACGCCACCAAAATCAAATCCCAGGTGCACTAGACCCAGGGGAACCTCGGCAATAGACGCGCAACTCCGGAAAATCACGGGCGACGGAGTGGCATGCGTGAGAGTGAGAGGCTGTGAAAGAGGAAGGGGTCAGCCTTGTACTCACGCCTGCTACTTCCACGAAACACATCACCACGCGGCCAAAACCGATTCCCGGGTGCACTAGATAGTCCCAGGGGAGTTGGAGAGTAGGCGCGCAGCTCCTGCCAAATCACGGGAGCCGTAGTGGCACGCCTGCCAGTGAGAGGCTGTGCACTGTGAGGCACATGTGCTAAAGAAGGCGGTGACTCCTGTACTTACTCCTGCTACCTCCACCAAACACATCACCACGCGGCTAAAATGGATTCCCGCGTGCACTAGATAGTCCCAGGGGAGTTGGGGGTTAGGCGCGCACCTCCTGCAAGTCACGGGAGCCGTGGTGGCACGCCTGCGAGTGAGAGGCTGTGCACTAAGAGGCACGTGTGGTAAAGAAGGCGGTGAGCCTTGTACTCACGCCTGCCACTTCCACGAAACGCATGACAACGCCACCAAAATCAAATCCCAGGTGCACTAGACCCAGGGGAAGCTCGGCAATAGACGCGCAACTCCGGGAAATCACGGGCGACGGAGTGGCATGCGTGAGAGTGAGAGGCTGTGCGAGAGGAAGGGGTCAGCCTTGTACTCACGCCTGCTACTTCCACGAAACACATCACCACGCGAATAAAATGGATTCCCGCGTGCACTAGATAGTCCCAGGGGAGCTGGGGGTTAGGCGCACACCTCCTGCAAGTCACGGGAGCCGTGGTGGCACGCCTTCGAGTGAGAGGCTGTGCACTACGAGGCACATGTGCTGAAGAAGGCGGTGAGCCTTGTACTCACGCCTGCCACTTCCACGAAACGCATGACAACGCCTCCAAAATCAAATCCCAGGTGCACTAGACCCAGGGGAACCTCGGCAATAGACGCGCAACTCCGGAAAATCACGGGCGACGGAGTGGCATGCGTGAGAGTGAGAGGCTGTGCAAGAGGAAGGGGTCAGCCTTGTACTCACGCCTGCTACTTCCACGAAACACATCACCACGCGGCCAAAACCGATTCCCGGGTGCACTAGATAGTCCCAGGGGAGTTGGAGAGTAGGCGCGCAGCTCCTGCCAAATCACGGGAGCCGTAGTGGCACGCCTGCCAGTGAGAGGCTGTGCACTGTGAGGCACATGTGCTAAAGAAGGCGGTGACTCTTGTACTTACTCCTGCTACTTCCACCAAACACATCACCACGCGGCTAAAATGGATTCCCGCGTGCACTAGATAGTCCCAGAGGAGTTGGGGGTTAGGCGCGCACCTCCTGCAAGTCACGGGAGCCGTGGTGGCACGCCTGCGAGTGAGAGGCTGTGCACTATGAGGCACATGTGGTAAAGAAGGCGGTGAGCCTTGTACTCACGCCTGCCACTTCAACGAAACGCATGACAACGCCTCCAAAATCAAATCCCAGGTGCACTAGACCCAGGGGAACCTCGGCAATAGACGCGCAACTCCGGAAAATAACGGGCGACGGAGTGGCATGCGTGAGAGTGAGAAGCTGTGCAAGAGGAAGGGGTCAGCCTTGTACTCACGCCTGCTACTTCCACGAAACACATCACCACGCGAATAAAATGGATTCCCGCGTGCACTAGATAGTCCCAGGGGAGTTGGGGGTTAGGCGCGCACCTCCTGCAAGTCACGGGAGCCGTGGTGGCACGCCTGCGAGTGAGAGGCTGTGCACTATGAGGCACATGTGGTAAAGAAGGCGGTGAGCCTTGTACGCACGCCTGCCACTTCCACGAAACACATGACAACGCCACCAAAATCAAATCCCAGGTGCACTAGACCCAGGGGAACCTCGGCAATAGACGCGCAACTCCGGAAAATCACGGGCGACGGAGTGGCATGCGTGAGAGTGAGAAGCTGTGCAAGAGGAAGGGGTCAGCCTTGTACTCACGCCTGCTACTTTCACGAAACACATCACCACGCGAATAAAATGGATTCCCGCGTGCACTAGATAGTCCCAGGGGAGTTGGGGGTTAGGCGCGCACCTCCTGCAAGTCACGGGAGCCGTGGTGGCACGCCTGCGAGTGAGAGGCTGTGCACTATGAGGCACATGTGCTAAAGAAGGCGGTGAGCCTTGTACTCACGCCTGCCACTTCCACGAAACGCATGACAACGCCACCAAAATCAAATCCCAGGTGCACTAGACCCAGGGGAAGCTCGGCAATAGACGCGCAACTCCGGGAAATCACGGGCAACGGAGTGGCATGCGTGAGAGTGAGAGGCTGTGCGAGAGGAAGGGGTCAGCCTTGTACTCACGCCTGCTACTTCCACGAAACACATCACCACGCGAATAAAATGGATTCCCGCGTGCACTAGATAGTCCCAGGGGAGTTGGGGGTTAGGCGCGCACCTCCTGCAAGTCACGGGAGCCGTGGTGGCACGCCTGCGAGTGAGAGGCTGTGCACTATGAGGCACATGTGCTGAAGAAGGCGGTGAGCCTTGTACTCACGCCTGCCACTTCCACGAAACGCATGACAACGCCACCAAAATCAAATCCCAGGTGCACTAGACCCAGGGGAAGCTCGGCAATAGACGCGCAACTCCGGAAAATCACGGGCGACGGAGTGGCATGCGTGAGAGTGAGAGGCTGTGCAAGAGGAAGGGGTCAGCCTTGTACTCACGCCTGCTACTTCCACGAAACACATCACCACGCGAATAAAATGGATTCCCGCGTGCACTAGATAGTCCCAGGGGAGTTGGGGGCTAGGCGCGCACCTCCTGCAAGTCACGGGAGCCGTGGTGGCACGCCTGCGAGTGAGAGGCTGTGCACTATGAGGCACATGTGCTAAAGAAGGCGGTGAGCCTTGTACTCACGCCTGCCACTTCCACGAAACGCATGACAACGCCACCAAAATCAAATCCCAGGTGCACTAGACCCAGGGGAAGCTCGGCAATAGACGAGCAACTCCGGTAAATCACGGGCGACGGAGTGGCATGCGTGAGAGTGAGAGGCTGTGCGAGAGGAAGGGGTCAGCCTTGTACTCACGCCTGCTACTTCCACGAAACACATCACCACGCGAATAAAATGGATTCCCGCGTGCACTAGATAGTCCCAGGGGAGTTGGGGGTTAGGCGCGCACCTCCTGCAAGTCACGGGAGCCGTGGTGGCACGCCTGCGAGTGAGAGGCTGTGCACTATGAGGCACATGTGCTGAAGAAGGCGGTGAGCCTTGTACTCACGCCTGCCACTTCCACGAAACGCATGACAACGCCACCAAAATCAAATCCCAGGTGCACTAGACCCAGGGGAACCTCGGCAATAGACGCCCAACTCCGGAAAATCACGGGCGACGGAGTGGCATGCGTGAGAGTGAGAGGCTGTGCAAGAGGAAGGGGTCAGCCTTGTACTCACGCCTGCTACTTCCACGAAACACATCACCACGCGAATAAAATGGATTCCCGCGTGCACTAGATAGTCCCAGGGGAGTTGGGGGTTAGGCGCGCACCTCCTGCAAGTCACGGGAGCCGTGGTGGCACGCCTGCGAGTGAGAGGCTGTGCACTATGAGGCACATGTGCTAAAGAAGGCGGTGAGCCTTGTACTCACGCCTGCCACTTCCACGAAACGCATGACAACGCCACCAAAATCAAATCCCAGGTGCACTAGACCCAGGGGAACCTCGGCAATAGACGCGCAACTCCGGAAAATCACGGGCGACGGAGTGGCATGCGTGAGAGTGAGAGGCTGTGAAAGAGGAAGGGGTCAGCCTTGTACTCACGCCTGCTACTTCCACGAAACACATCACCACGCGGCCAAAACCGATTCCCGGGTGCACTAGATAGTCCCAGGGGAGTTGGAGAGTAGGCGCACAGCTCCTGCCAAATCACGGGAGCCGTAGTGGCACGCCTGCCAGTGAGAGGCTGTGCACTGTGAGGCACATGTGCTAAAGAAGGCGGTGACTCCTGTACTTACTCCTGCTACCTCCACCAAACACATCACCACGCGGCTAAAATGGATTCCCGCGTGCACTAGATAGTCCCAGGGGAGTTGGGGGTTAGGCGCGCACCTCCTGCAAGTCACGGGAGCCGTGGTGGCACGCCTGCCAGTGAGAGGCTGTGCACTATGAGGCACGTGTGGTAAAGAAGGCGGTGAGCCTTGTACTCACGCCTGCCACTTCCACGAAACGCATGACAACGCCACCAAAATCAAATCCCAGGTGCACTAGACCCAGGGGAAGCTCGGCAATAGACGCGCAACTCCGGGAAATCACGGGCGACGGAGTGGCATGCGTGAGAGTGAGAGGCTGTGCGAGAGGAAGGGGTCAGCCTTGTACTCACGCCTGCTACTTCCACGAAACACATCACCACGCGAATAAAATGGATTCCCGCGTGCACTAGATAGTCCCAGGGGAGCTGGGGGTTAGGCGCACACCTCCTGCAAGTCACGGGAGCCGTGGTGGCACGCCTTCGAGTGAGAGGCTGTGCACTACGAGGCACATGTGCTGAAGAAGGCGGTGAGCCTTGTACTCACGCCTGCCACTTCCACGAAACGCATGACAACGCCTCCAAAATCAAATCCCAGGTGCACTAGACCCAGGGGAACCTCGGCAATAGACGCGCAACTCCGGAAAATCACGGGCGACGGAGTGGCATGCGTGAGAGTGAGAGGCTGTGCAAGAGGAAGGGGTCAGCCTTGTACTCACGCCTGCTACTTCCACGAAACACATCACCACGCGGCCAAAACCGATTCCCGGGTGCACTAGATAGTCCCAGGGGAGTTGGAGAGTAGGCGCGCAGCTCCTGCCAAATCACGGGAGCCGTAGTGGCACGCCTGCCAGTGAGAGGCTGTGCACTGTGAGGCACATGTGCTAAAGAAGGCGGTGACTCTTGTACTTACTCCTGCTACTTCCACCAAACACATCACCACGCGGCTAAAATGGATTCCCGCGTGCACTAGATAGTCCCAGAGGAGTTGGGGGTTAGGCGCGCACCTCCTGCAAGTCACGGGAGCCGTGGTGGCACGCCTGCGAGTGAGAGGCTGTGCACTATGAGGCACATGTGGTAAAGAAGGCGGTGAGCCTTGTACTCACGCCTGCCACTTCAACGAAACGCATGACAACGCCTCCAAAATCAAATCCCAGGTGCACTAGACCCAGGGGAACCTCGGCAATAGACGCGCAACTCCGGAAAATAACGGGCGACGGAGTGGCATGCGTGAGAGTGAGAAGCTGTGCAAGAGGAAGGGGTCAGCCTTGTACTCACGCCTGCTACTTCCACGAAACACATCACCACGCGAATAAAATGGATTCCCGCGTGCACTAGATAGTCCCAGGGGAGTTGGGGGTTAGGCGCGCACCTCCTGCAAGTCACGGGAGCCGTGGTGGCACGCCTGCGAGTGAGAGGCTGTGCACTATGAGGCACATGTGGTAAAGAAGGCGGTGAGCCTTGTACGCACGCCTGCCACTTCCACGAAACACATGACAACGCCACCAAAATCAAATCCCAGGTGCACTAGACCCAGGGGAACCTCGGCAATAGACGCGCAACTCCGGAAAATCACGGGCGACGGAGTGGCATGCGTGAGAGTGAGAAGCTGTGCAAGAGGAAGGGGTCAGCCTTGTACTCACGCCTGCTACTTTCACGAAACACATCACCACGCGAATAAAATGGATTCCCGCGTGCACTAGATAGTCCCAGGGGAGTTGGGGGTTAGGCGCGCACCTCCTGCAAGTCACGGGAGCCGTGGTGGCACGCCTGCGAGTGAGAGGCTGTGCACTATGAGGCACATGTGCTAAAGAAGGCGGTGAGCCTTGTACTCACGCCTGCCACTTCCACGAAACGCATGACAACGCCACCAAAATCAAATCCCAGGTGCACTAGACCCAGGGGAAGCTCGGCAATAGACGCGCAACTCCGGGAAATCACGGGCAACGGAGTGGCATGCGTGAGAGTGAGAGGCTGTGCGAGAGGAAGGGGTCAGCCTTGTACTCACGCCTGCTACTTCCACGAAACACATCACCACGCGAATAAAATGGATTCCCGCGTGCACTAGATAGTCCCAGGGGAGTTGGGGGTTAGGCGCGCACCTCCTGCAAGTCACGGGAGCCGTGGTGGCACGCCTGCGAGTGAGAGGCTGTGCACTATGAGGCACATGTGCTGAAGAAGGCGGTGAGCCTTGTACTCACGCCTGCCACTTCCACGAAACGCATGACAACGCCACCAAAATCAAATCCCAGGTGCACTAGACCCAGGGGAAGCTCGGCAATAGACGCGCAACTCCGGAAAATCACGGGCGACGGAGTGGCATGCGTGAGAGTGAGAGGCTGTGCAAGAGGAAGGGGTCAGCCTTGTACTCACGCCTGCTACTTCCACGAAACACATCACCACGCGAATAAAATGGATTCCCGCGTGCACTAGATAGTCCCAGGGGAGTTGGGGGCTAGGCGCGCACCTCCTGCAAGTCACGGGAGCCGTGGTGGCACGCCTGCGAGTGAGAGGCTGTGCACTATGAGGCACATGTGCTAAAGAAGGCGGTGAGCCTTGTACTCACGCCTGCCACTTCCACGAAACGCATGACAACGCCACCAAAATCAAATCCCAGGTGCACTAGACCCAGGGGAAGCTCGGCAATAGACGAGCAACTCCGGTAAATCACGGGCGACGGAGTGGCATGCGTGAGAGTGAGAGGCTGTGCGAGAGGAAGGGGTCAGCCTTGTACTCACGCCTGCTACTTCCACGAAACACATCACCACGCGAATAAAATGGATTCCCGCGTGCACTAGATAGTCCCAGGGGAGTTGGGGGTTAGGCGCGCACCTCCTGCAAGTCACGGGAGCCGTGGTGGCACGCCTGCGAGTGAGAGGCTGTGCACTATGAGGCACATGTGCTGAAGAAGGCGGTGAGCCTTGTACTCACGCCTGCCACTTCCACGAAACGCATGACAACGCCACCAAAATCAAATCCCAGGTGCACTAGACCCAGGGGAACCTCGGCAATAGACGCCCAACTCCGGAAAATCACGGGCGACGGAGTGGCATGCGTGAGAGTGAGAGGCTGTGCAAGAGGAAGGGGTCAGCCTTGTACTCACGCCTGCTACTTCCACGAAACACATCACCACGCGAATAAAATGGATTCCCGCGTGCACTAGATAGTCCCAGGGGAGTTGGGGGTTAGGCGCGCACCTCCTGCAAGTCACGGGAGCCGTGGTGGCACGCCTGCGAGTGAGAGGCTGTGCACTATGAGGCACATGTGCTAAAGAAGGCGGTGAGCCTTGTACTCACGCCTGCCACTTCCACGAAACGCATGACAACGCCACCAAAATCAAATCCCAGGTGCACTAGACCCAGGGGAACCTCGGCAATAGACGCGCAACTCCGGAAAATCACGGGCGACGGAGTGGCATGCGTGAGAGTGAGAGGCTGTGAAAGAGGAAGGGGTCAGCCTTGTACTCACGCCTGCTACTTCCACGAAACACATCACCACGCGGCCAAAACCGATTCCCGGGTGCACTAGATAGTCCCAGGGGAGTTGGAGAGTAGGCGCGCAGCTCCTGCCAAATCACGGGAGCCGTAGTGGCACGCCTGCCAGTGAGAGGCTGTGCACTGTGAGGCACATGTGCTAAAGAAGGCGGTGACTCCTGTACTTACTCCTGCTACCTCCACCAAACACATCACCACGCGGCTAAAATGGATTCCCGCGTGCACTAGATAGTCCCAGGGGAGTTGGGGGTTAGGCGCGCACCTCCTGCAAGTCACGGGAGCCGTGGTGGCACGCCTGCGAGTGAGAGGCTGTGCACTATGAGGCACGTGTGGTAAAGAAGGCGGTGAGCCTTGTACTCACGCCTGCCACTTCCACGAAACGCATGACAACGCCACCAAAATCAAATCCCAGGTGCACTAGACCCAGGGGAAGCTCGGCAATAGACGCGCAACTCCGGGAAATCACGGGCGACGGAGTGGCATGCGTGAGAGTGAGAGGCTGTGCGAGAGGAAGGGGTCAGCCTTGTACTCACGCCTGCTACTTCCACGAAACACATCACCACGCGAATAAAATGGATTCCCGCGTGCACTAGATAGTCCCAGGGGAGCTGGGGGTTAGGCGCACACCTCCTGCAAGTCACGGGAGCCGTGGTGGCACGCCTTCGAGTGAGAGGCTGTGCACTACGAGGCACATGTGCTGAAGAAGGCGGTGAGCCTTGTACTCACGCCTGCCACTTCCACGAAACGCATGACAACGCCTCCAAAATCAAATCCCAGGTGCACTAGACCCAGGGGAACCTCGGCAATAGACGCGCAACTCCGGAAAATCACGGGCGACGGAGTGGCATGCGTGAGAGTGAGAGGCTGTGCAAGAGGAAGGGGTCAGCCTTGTACTCACGCCTGCTACTTCCACGAAACACATCACCACGCGGCCAAAACCGATTCCCGGGTGCACTAGATAGTCCCAGGGGAGTTGGAGAGTGGGCGCGCAGCTCCTGCCAAATCACGGGAGCCGTAGTGGCACGCCTGCCAGTGAGAGGCTGTGCACTGTGAGGCACATGTGCTAAAGAAGGCGGTGACTCTTGTACTTACTCCTGCTACTTCCACCAAACACATCACCACGCGGCTAAAATGGATTCCCGCGTGCACTAGATAGTCCCAGAGGAGTTGGGGGTTAGGCGCGCACCTCCTGCAAGTCACGGGAGCCGTGGTGGCACGCCTGCGAGTGAGAGGCTGTGCACTATGAGGCACATGTGGTAAAGAAGGCGGTGAGCCTTGTACTCACGCCTGCCACTTCAACGAAACGCATGACAACGCCTCCAAAATCAAATCCCAGGTGCACTAGACCCAGGGGAACCTCGGCAATAGACGCGCAACTCCGGAAAATAACGGGCGACGGAGTGGCATGCGTGAGAGTGAGAAGCTGTGCAAGAGGAAGGGGTCAGCCTTGTACTCACGCCTGCTACTTCCACGAAACACATCACCACGCGAATAAAATGGATTCCCGCGTGCACTAGATAGTCCCAGGGGAGTTGGGGGTTAGGCGCGCACCTCCTGCAAGTCACGGGAGCCGTGGTGGCACGCCTGCGAGTGAGAGGCTGTGCACTATGAGGCACATGTGGTAAAGAAGGCGGTGAGCCTTGTACGCACGCCTGCCACTTCCACGAAACACATGACAACGCCACCAAAATCAAATCCCAGGTGCACTAGACCCAGGGGAACCTCGGCAATAGACGCGCAACTCCGGAAAATCACGGGCGACGGAGTGGCATGCGTGAGAGTGAGAAGCTGTGCAAGAGGAAGGGGTCAGCCTTGTACTCACGCCTGCTACTTTCACGAAACACATCACCACGCGAATAAAATGGATTCCCGCGTGCACTAGATAGTCCCAGGGGAGTTGGGGGTTAGGCGCGCACCTCCTGCAAGTCACGGGAGCCGTGGTGGCACGCCTGCGAGTGAGAGGCTGTGCACTATGAGGCACATGTGCTAAAGAAGGCGGTGAGCCTTGTACTCACGCCTGCCACTTCCACGAAACGCATGACAACGCCACCAAAATCAAATCCCAGGTGCACTAGACCCACGGGAAGCTCGGCAATAGACGCGCAACTCCGGGAAATCACGGGCAACGGAGTGGCATGCGTGAGAGTGAGAGGCTGTGCGAGAGGAAGGGGTCAGCCTTGTACTCACGCCTGCTACTTCCACGAAACACATCACCACGCGAATAAAATGGATTCCCGCGTGCACTAGATAGTCCCAGGGGAGTTGGGGGTTAGGCGCGCACCTCCTGCAAGTCACGGGAGCCGTGGTGGCACGCCTGCGAGTGAGAGGCTGTGCACTATGAGGCACATGTGCTGAAGAAGGCGGTGAGCCTTGTACTCACGCCTGCCACTTCCACGAAACGCATGACAACGCCACCAAAATCAAATCCCAGGTGCACTAGACCCAGGGGAAGCTCGGCAATAGACGCGCAACTCCGGAAAATCACGGGCGACGGAGTGGCATGCGTGAGAGTGAGAGGCTGTGCAAGAGGAAGGGGTCAGCCTTGTACTCACGCCTGCTACTTCCACGAAACACATCACCACGCGAATAAAATGGATTCCCGCGTGCACTAGATAGTCCCAGGGGAGTTGGGGGCTAGGCGCGCACCTCCTGCAAGTCACGGGAGCCGTGGTGGCACGCCTGCGAGTGAGAGGCTGTGCACTATGAGGCACATGTGCTAAAGAAGGCGGTGAGCCTTGTACTCACGCCTGCCACTTCCACGAAACGCATGACAACGCCACCAAAATCAAATCCCAGGTGCACTAGACCCAGGGGAAGCTCGGCAATAGACGAGCAACTCCGGTAAATCACGGGCGACGGAGTGGCATGCGTGAGAGTGAGAGGCTGTGCGAGAGGAAGGGGTCAGCCTTGTACTCACGCCTGCTACTTCCACGAAACACATCACCACGCGAATAAAATGGATTCCCGCGTGCACTAGATAGTCCCAGGGGAGTTGGGGGTTAGGCGCGCACCTCCTGCAAGTCACGGGAGCCGTGGTGGCACGCCTGCGAGTGAGAGGCTGTGCACTATGAGGCACATGTGCTGAAGAAGGCGGTGAGCCTTGTACTCACGCCTGCCACTTCCACGAAACGCATGACAACGCCACCAAAATCAAATCCCAGGTGCACTAGACCCAGGGGAACCTCGGCAATAGACGCCCAACTCCGGAAAATCACGGGCGACGGAGTGGCATGCGTGAGAGTGAGAGGCTGTGCAAGAGGAAGGGGTCAGCCTTGTACTCACGCCTGCTACTTCCACGAAACACATCACCACGCGAATAAAATGGATTCCCGCGTGCACTAGATAGTCCCAGGGGAGTTGGGGGTTAGGCGCGCACCTCCTGCAAGTCACGGGAGCCGTGGTGGCACGCCTGCGAGTGAGAGGCTGTGCACTATGAGGCACATGTGCTAAAGAAGGCGGTGAGCCTTGTACTCACGCCTGCCACTTCCACGAAACGCATGACAACGCCACCAAAATCAAATCCCAGGTGCACTAGACCCAGGGGAACCTCGGCAATAGACGCGCAACTCCGGAAAATCACGGGCGACGGAGTGGCATGCGTGAGAGTGAGAGGCTGTGAAAGAGGAAGGGGTCAGCCTTGTACTCACGCCTGCTACTTCCACGAAACACATCACCACGCGGCCAAAACCGATTCCCGGGTGCACTAGATAGTCCCAGGGGAGTTGGAGAGTAGGCGCGCAGCTCCTGCCAAATCACGGGAGCCGTAGTGGCACGCCTGCCAGTGAGAGGCTGTGCACTGTGAGGCACATGTGCTAAAGAAGGCGGTGACTCCTGTACTTACTCCTGCTACCTCCACCAAACACATCACCACGCGGCTAAAATGGATTCCCGCGTGCACTAGATAGTCCCAGGGGAGTTGGGGGTTAGGCGCGCACCTCCTGCAAGTCACGGGAGCCGTGGTGGCACGCCTGCGAGTGAGAGGCTGTGCACTATGAGGCACGTGTGGTAAAGAAGGCGGTGAGCCTTGTACTCACGCCTGCCACTTCCACGAAACGCATGACAACGCCACCAAAATCAAATCCCAGGTGCACTAGACCCAGGGGAAGCTCGGCAATAGACGCGCAACTCCGGGAAATCACGGGCGACGGAGTGGCATGCGTGAGAGTGAGAGGCTGTGCGAGAGGAAGGGGTCAGCCTTGTACTCACGCCTGCTACTTCCACGAAACACATCACCACGCGAATAAAATGGATTCCCGCGTGCACTAGATAGTCCCAGGGGAGCTGGGGGTTAGGCGCACACCTCCTGCAAGTCACGGGAGCCGTGGTGGCACGCCTTCGAGTGAGAGGCTGTGCACTACGAGGCACATGTGCTGAAGAAGGCGGTGAGCCTTGTACTCACGCCTGCCACTTCCACGAAACGCATGACAACGCCTCCAAAATCAAATCCCAGGTGCACTAGACCCAGGGGAACCTCGGCAATAGACGCGCAACTCCGGAAAATCACGGGCGACGGAGTGGCATGCGTGAGAGTGAGAGGCTGTGCAAGAGGAAGGGGTCAGCCTTGTACTCACGCCTGCTACTTCCACGAAACACATCACCACGCGGCCAAAACCGATTCCCGGGTGCACTAGATAGTCCCAGGGGAGTTGGAGAGTAGGCGCGCAGCTCCTGCCAAATCACGGGAGCCGTAGTGGCACGCCTGCCAGTGAGAGGCTGTGCACTGTGAGGCACATGTGCTAAAGAAGGCGGTGACTCTTGTACTTACTCCTGCTACTTCCACCAAACACATCACCACGCGGCTAAAATGGATTCCCGCGTGCACTAGATAGTCCCAGAGGAGTTGGGGGTTAGGCGCGCACCTCCTGCAAGTCACGGGAGCCGTGGTGGCACGCCTGCGAGTGAGAGGCTGTGCACTATGAGGCACATGTGGTAAAGAAGGCGGTGAGCCTTGTACTCACGCCTGCCACTTCAACGAAACGCATGACAACGCCTCCAAAATCAAATCCCAGGTGCACTAGACCCAGGGGAACCTCGGCAATAGACGCGCAACTCCGGAAAATAACGGGCGACGGAGTGGCATGCGTGAGAGTGAGAAGCTGTGCAAGAGGAAGGGGTCAGCCTTGTACTCACGCCTGCTACTTCCACGAAACACATCACCACGCGAATAAAATGGATTCCCGCGTGCACTAGATAGTCCCAGGGGAGTTGGGGGTTAGGCGCGCACCTCCTGCAAGTCACGGGAGCCGTGGTGGCACGCCTGCGAGTGAGAGGCTGTGCACTATGAGGCACATGTGGTAAAGAAGGCGGTGAGCCTTGTACGCACGCCTGCCACTTCCACGAAACACATGACAACGCCACCAAAATCAAATCCCAGGTGCACTAGACCCAGGGGAACCTCGGCAATAGACGCGCAACTCCGGAAAATCACGGGCGACGGAGTGGCATGCGTGAGAGTGAGAAGCTGTGCAAGAGGAAGGGGTCAGCCTTGTACTCACGCCTGCTACTTTCACGAAACACATCACCACGCGAATAAAATGGATTCCCGCGTGCACTAGATAGTCCCAGGGGAGTTGGGGGTTAGGCGCGCACCTCCTGCAAGTCACGGGAGCCGTGGTGGCACGCCTGCGAGTGAGAGGCTGTGCACTATGAGGCACATGTGCTAAAGAAGGCGGTGAGCCTTGTACTCACGCCTGCCACTTCCACGAAACGCATGACAACGCCACCAAAATCAAATCCCAGGTGCACTAGACCCAGGGGAAGCTCGGCAATAGACGCGCAACTCCGGGAAATCACGGGCAACGGAGTGGCATGCGTGAGAGTGAGAGGCTGTGCGAGAGGAAGGGGTCAGCCTTGTACTCACGCCTGCTACTTCCACGAAACACATCACCACGCGAATAAAATGGATTCCCGCGTGCACTAGATAGTCCCAGGGGAGTTGGGGGTTAGGCGCGCACCTCCTGCAAGTCACGGGAGCCGTGGTGGCACGCCTGCGAGTGAGAGGCTGTGCACTATGAGGCACATGTGCTGAAGAAGGCGGTGAGCCTTGTACTCACGCCTGCCACTTCCACGAAACGCATGATAACGCCACCAAAATCAAATCCCAGGTGCACTAGACCCAGGGGAAGCTCGGCAATAGACGCGCAACTCCGGAAAATCACGGGCGACGGAGTGGCATGCGTGAGAGTGAGAGGCTGTGCAAGAGGAAGGGGTCAGCCTTGTACTCACGCCTGCTACTTCCACGAAACACATCACCACGCGAATAAAATGGATTCCCGCGTGCACTAGATAGTCCCAGGGGAGTTGGGGGCTAGGCGCGCACCTCCTGCAAGTCACGGGAGCCGTGGTGGCACGCCTGCGAGTGAGAGGCTGTGCACTATGAGGCACATGTGCTAAAGAAGGCGGTGAGCCTTGTACTCACGCCTGCCACTTCCACGAAACGCATGACAACGCCACCAAAATCAAATCCCAGGTGCACTAGACCCAGGGGAAGCTCGGCAATAGACGAGCAACTCCGGTAAATCACGGGCGACGGAGTGGCATGCGTGAGAGTGAGAGGCTGTGCGAGAGGAAGGGGTCAGCCTTGTACTCACGCCTGCTACTTCCACGAAACACATCACCACGCGAATAAAATGGATTCCCGCGTGCACTAGATAGTCCCAGGGGAGTTGGGGGTTAGGCGCGCACCTCCTGCAAGTCACGGGAGCCGTGGTGGCACGCCTGCGAGTGAGAGGCTGTGCACTATGAGGCACATGTGCTGAAGAAGGCGGTGAGCCTTGTACTCACGCCTGCCACTTCCACGAAACGCATGACAACGCCACCAAAATCAAATCCCAGGTGCACTAGACCCAGGGGAACCTCGGCAATAGACGCCCAACTCCGGAAAATCACGGGCGACGGAGTGGCATGCGTGAGAGTGAGAGGCTGTGCAAGAGGAAGGGGTCAGCCTTGTACTCACGCCTGCTACTTCCACGAAACACATCACCACGCGAATAAAATGGATTCCCGCGTGCACTAGATAGTCCCAGGGGAGTTGGGGGTTAGGCGCGCACCTCCTGCAAGTCACGGGAGCCGTGGTGGCACGCCTGCGAGTGAGAGGCTGTGCACTATGAGGCACATGTGCTAAAGAAGGCGGTGAGCCTTGTACTCACGCCTGCCACTTCCACGAAACGCATGACAACGCCACCAAAATCAAATCCCAGGTGCACTAGACCCAGGGGAACCTCGGCAATAGACGCGCAACTCCGGAAAATCACGGGCGACGGAGTGGCATGCGTGAGAGTGAGAGGCTGTGAAAGAGGAAGGGGTCAGCCTTGTACTCACGCCTGCTACTTCCACGAAACACATCACCACGCGGCCAAAACCGATTCCCGGGTGCACTAGATAGTCCCAGGGGAGTTGGAGAGTAGGCGCGCAGCTCCTGCCAAATCACGGGAGCCGTAGTGGCACGCCTGCCAGTGAGAGGCTGTGCACTGTGAGGCACATGTGCTAAAGAAGGCGGTGACTCCTGTACTTACTCCTGCTACCTCCACCAAACACATCACCACGCGGCTAAAATGGATTCCCGCGTGCACTAGATAGTCCCAGGGGAGTTGGGGGTTAGGCGCGCACCTCCTGCAAGTCACGGGAGCCGTGGTGGCACGCCTGCGAGTGAGAGGCTGTGCACTATGAGGCACGTGTGGTAAAGAAGGCGGTGAGCCTTGTACTCACGCCTGCCACTTCCACGAAACGCATGACAACGCCACCAAAATCAAATCCCAGGTGCACTAGACCCAGGGGAAGCTCGGCAATAGACGCGCAACTCCGGGAAATCACGGGCGACGGAGTGGCATGCGTGAGAGTGAGAGGCTGTGCGAGAGGAAGGGGTCAGCCTTGTACTCACGCCTGCTACTTCCACGAAACACATCACCACGCGAATAAAATGGATTCCCGCGTGCACTAGATAGTCCCAGGGGAGCTGGGGGTTAGGCGCACACCTCCTGCAAGTCACGGGAGCCGTGGTGGCACGCCTTCGAGTGAGAGGCTGTGCACTACGAGGCACATGTGCTGAAGAAGGCGGTGAGCCTTGTACTCACGCCTGCCACTTCCACGAAACGCATGACAACGCCTCCAAAATCAAATCCCAGGTGCACTAGACCCAGGGGAACCTCGGCAATAGACGCGCAACTCCGGAAAATCACGGGCGACGGAGTGGCATGCGTGAGAGTGAGAGGCTGTGCAAGAGGAAGGGGTCAGCCTTGTACTCACGCCTGCTACTTCCACGAAACACATCACCACGCGGCCAAAACCGATTCCCGGGTGCACTAGATAGTCCCAGGGGAGTTGGAGAGTAGGCGCGCAGCTCCTGCCAAATCACGGGAGCCGTAGTGGCACGCCTGCCAGTGAGAGGCTGTGCACTGTGAGGCACATGTGCTAAAGAAGGCGGTGACTCTTGTACTTACTCCTGCTACTTCCACCAAACACATCACCACGCGGCTAAAATGGATTCCCGCGTGCACTAGATAGTCCCAGAGGAGTTGGGGGTTAGGCGCGCACCTCCTGCAAGTCACGGGAGCCGTGGTGGCACGCCTGCGAGTGAGAGGCTGTGCACTATGAGGCACATGTGGTAAAGAAGGCGGTGAGCCTTGTACTCACGCCTGCCACTTCAACGAAACGCATGACAACGCCTCCAAAATCAAATCCCAGGTGCACTAGACCCAGGGGAACCTCGGCAATAGACGCGCAACTCCGGAAAATAACGGGCGACGGAGTGGCATGCGTGAGAGTGAGAAGCTGTGCAAGAGGAAGGGGTCAGCCTTGTACTCACGCCTGCTACTTCCACGAAACACATCACCACGCGAATAAAATGGATTCCCGCGTGCACTAGATAGTCCCAGGGGAGTTGGGGGTTAGGCGCGCACCTCCTGCAAGTCACGGGAGCCGTGGTGGCACGCCTGCGAGTGAGAGGCTGTGCACTATGAGGCACATGTGGTAAAGAAGGCGGTGAGCCTTGTACGCACGCCTGCCACTTCCACGAAACACATGACAACGCCACCAAAATCAAATCCCAGGTGCACTAGACCCAGGGGAACCTCGGCAATAGACGCGCAACTCCGGAAAATCACGGGCGACGGAGTGGCATGCGTGAGAGTGAGAAGCTGTGCAAGAGGAAGGGGTCAGCCTTGTACTCACGCCTGCTACTTTCACGAAACACATCACCACGCGAATAAAATGGATTCCCGCGTGCACTAGATAGTCCCAGGGGAGTTGGGGGTTAGGCGCGCACCTCCTGCAAGTCACGGGAGCCGTGGTGGCACGCCTGCGAGTGAGAGGCTGTGCACTATGAGGCACATGTGCTAAAGAAGGCGGTGAGCCTTGTACTCACGCCTGCCACTTCCACGAAACGCATGACAACGCCACCAAAATCAAATCCCAGGTGCACTAGACCCAGGGGAAGCTCGGCAATAGACGCGCAACTCCGGGAAATCACGGGCAACGGAGTGGCATGCGTGAGAGTGAGAGGCTGTGCGAGAGGAAGGGGTCAGCCTTGTACTCACGCCTGCTACTTCCACGAAACACATCACCACGCGAATAAAATGGATTCCCGCGTGCACTAGATAGTCCCAGGGGAGTTGGGGGTTAGGCGCGCACCTCCTGCAAGTCACGGGAGCCGTGGTGGCACGCCTGCGAGTGAGAGGCTGTGCACTATGAGGCACATGTGCTGAAGAAGGCGGTGAGCCTTGTACTCACGCCTGCCACTTCCACGAAACGCATGACAACGCCACCAAAATCAAATCCCAGGTGCACTAGACCCAGGGGAAGCTCGGCAATAGACGCGCAACTCCGGAAAATCACGGGCGACGGAGTGGCATGCGTGAGAGTGAGAGGCTGTGCAAGAGGAAGGGGTCAGCCTTGTACTCACGCCTGCTACTTCCACGAAACACATCACCACGCGAATAAAATGGATTCCCGCGTGCACTAGATAGTCCCAGGGGAGTTGGGGGCTAGGCGCGCACCTCCTGCAAGTCACGGGAGCCGTGGTGGCACGCCTGCGAGTGAGAGGCTGTGCACTATGAGGCACATGTGCTAAAGAAGGCGGTGAGCCTTGTACTCACGCCTGCCACTTCCACGAAACGCATGACAACGCCACCAAAATCAAATCCCAGGTGCACTAGACCCAGGGGAAGCTCGGCAATAGACGAGCAACTCCGGTAAATCACGGGCGACGGAGTGGCATGCGTGAGAGTGAGAGGCTGTGCGAGAGGAAGGGGTCAGCCTTGTACTCACGCCTGCTACTTCCACGAAACACATCACCACGCGAATAAAATGGATTCCCGCGTGCACTAGATAGTCCCAGGGGAGTTGGGGGTTAGGCGCGCACCTCCTGCAAGTCACGGGAGCCGTGGTGGCACGCCTGCGAGTGAGAGGCTGTGCACTATGAGGCACATGTGCTGAAGAAGGCGGTGAGCCTTGTACTCACGCCTGCCACTTCCACGAAACGCATGACAACGCCACCAAAATCAAATCCCAGGTGCACTAGACCCAGGGGAACCTCGGCAATAGACGCCCAACTCCGGAAAATCACGGGCGACGGAGTGGCATGCGTGAGAGTGAGAGGCTGTGCAAGAGGAAGGGGTCAGCCTTGTACTCACGCCTGCTACTTCCACGAAACACATCACCACGCGAATAAAATGGATTCCCGCGTGCACTAGATAGTCCCAGGGGAGTTGGGGGTTAGGCGCGCACCTCCTGCAAGTCACGGGAGCCGTGGTGGCACGCCTGCGAGTGAGAGGCTGTGCACTATGAGGCACATGTGCTAAAGAAGGCGGTGAGCCTTGTACTCACGCCTGCCACTTCCACGAAACGCATGACAACGCCACCAAAATCAAATCCCAGGTGCACTAGACCCAGGGGAACCTCGGCAATAGACGCGCAACTCCGGAAAATCACGGGCGACGGAGTGGCATGCGTGAGAGTGAGAGGCTGTGAAAGAGGAAGGGGTCAGCCTTGTACTCACGCCTGCTACTTCCACGAAACACATCACCACGCGGCCAAAACCGATTCCCGGGTGCACTAGATAGTCCCAGGGGAGTTGGAGAGTAGGCGCGCAGCTCCTGCCAAATCACGGGAGCCGTAGTGGCACGCCTGCCAGTGAGAGGCTGTGCACTGTGAGGCACATGTGCTAAAGAAGGCGGTGACTCCTGTACTTACTCCTGCTACCTCCACCAAACACATCACCACGCGGCTAAAATGGATTCCCGCGTGCACTAGATAGTCCCAGGGGAGTTGGGGGTTAGGCGCGCACCTCCTGCAAGTCACGGGAGCCGTGGTGGCACGCCTGCGAGTGAGAGGCTGTGCACTAAGAGGCACGTGTGGTAAAGAAGGCGGTGAGCCTTGTACTCACGCCTGCCACTTCCACGAAACGCATGACAACGCCACCAAAATCAAATCCCAGGTGCACTAGACCCAGGGGAAGCTCGGCAATAGACGCGCAACTCCGGGAAATCACGGGCGACGGAGTGGCATGCGTGAGAGTGAGAGGCTGTGCGAGAGGAAGGGGTCAGCCTTGTACTCACGCCTGCTACTTCCACGAAACACATCACCACGCGAATAAAATGGATTCCCGCGTGCACTAGATAGTCCCAGGGGAGCTGGGGGTTAGGCGCACACCTCCTGCAAGTCACGGGAGCCGTGGTGGCACGCCTTCGAGTGAGAGGCTGTGCACTACGAGGCACATGTGCTGAAGAAGGCGGTGAGCCTTGTACTCACGCCTGCCACTTCCACGAAACGCATGACAACGCCTCCAAAATCAAATCCCAGGTGCACTAGACCCAGGGGAACCTCGGCAATAGACGCGCAACTCCGGAAAATCACGGGCGACGGAGTGGCATGCGTGAGAGTGAGAGGCTGTGCAAGAGGAAGGGGTCAGCCTTGTACTCACGCCTGCTACTTCCACGAAACACATCACCACGCGGCCAAAACCGATTCCCGGGTGCACTAGATAGTCCCAGGGGAGTTGGAGAGTAGGCGCGCAGCTCCTGCCAAATCACGGGAGCCGTAGTGGCACGCCTGCCAGTGAGAGGCTGTGCACTGTGAGGCACATGTGCTAAAGAAGGCGGTGACTCTTGTACTTACTCCTGCTACTTCCACCAAACACATCACCACGCGGCTAAAATGGATTCCCGCGTGCACTAGATAGTCCCAGAGGAGTTGGGGGTTAGGCGCGCACCTCCTGCAAGTCACGGGAGCCGTGGTGGCACGCCTGCGAGTGAGAGGCTGTGCACTATGAGGCACATGTGGTAAAGAAGGCGGTGAGCCTTGTACTCACGCCTGCCACTTCAACGAAACGCATGACAACGCCTCCAAAATCAAATCCCAGGTGCACTAGACCCAGGGGAACCTCGGCAATAGACGCGCAACTCCGGAAAATAACGGGCAACGGAGTGGCATGCGTGAGAGTGAGAAGCTGTGCAAGAGGAAGGGGTCAGCCTTGTACTCACGCCTGCTACTTCCACGAAACACATCACCACGCGAATAAAATGGATTCCCGCGTGCACTAGATAGTCCCAGGGGAGTTGGGGGTTAGGCGCGCACCTCCTGCAAGTCACGGGAGCCGTGGTGGCACGCCTGCGAGTGAGAGGCTGTGCACTATGAGGCACATGTGGTAAAGAAGGCGGTGAGCCTTGTACGCACGCCTGCCACTTCCACGAAACACATGACAACGCCACCAAAATCAAATCCCAGGTGCACTAGACCCAGGGGAACCTCGGCAATAGACGCGCAACTCCGGAAAATCACGGGCGACGGAGTGGCATGCGTGAGAGTGAGAAGCTGTGCAAGAGGAAGGGGTCAGCCTTGTACTCACGCCTGCTACTTTCACGAAACACATCACCACGCGAATAAAATGGATTCCCGCGTGCACTAGATAGTCCCAGGGGAGTTGGGGGTTAGGCGCGCACCTCCTGCAAGTCACGGGAGCCGTGGTGGCACGCCTGCGAGTGAGAGGCTGTGCACTATGAGGCACATGTGCTAAAGAAGGCGGTGAGCCTTGTACTCACGCCTGCCACTTCCACGAAACGCATGACAACGCCACCAAAATCAAATCCCAGGTGCACTAGACCCAGGGGAAGCTCGGCAATAGACGCGCAACTCCGGGAAATCACGGGCAACGGAGTGGCATGCGTGAGAGTGAGAGGCTGTGCGAGAGGAAGGGGTCAGCCTTGTACTCACGCCTGCTACTTCCACGAAACACATCACCACGCGAATAAAATGGATTCCCGCGTGCACTAGATAGTCCCAGGGGAGTTGGGGGTTAGGCGCGCACCTCCTGCAAGTCACGGGAGCCGTGGTGGCACGCCTGCGAGTGAGAGGCTGTGCACTATGAGGCACATGTGCTGAAGAAGGCGGTGAGCCTTGTACTCACGCCTGCCACTTCCACGAAACGCATGACAACGCCACCAAAATCAAATCCCAGGTGCACTAGACCCAGGGGAAGCTCGGCAATAGACGCGCAACTCCGGAAAATCACGGGCGACGGAGTGGCATGCGTGAGAGTGAGAGGCTGTGCAAGAGGAAGGGGTCAGCCTTGTACTCACGCCTGCTACTTCCACGAAACACATCACCACGCGAATAAAATGGATTCCCGCGTGCACTAGATAGTCCCAGGGGAGTTGGGGGCTAGGCGCGCACCTCCTGCAAGTCACGGGAGCCGTGGTGGCACGCCTGCGAGTGAGAGGCTGTGCACTATGAGGCACATGTGCTAAAGAAGGCGGTGAGCCTTGTACTCACGCCTGCCACTTCCACGAAACGCATGACAACGCCACCAAAATCAAATCCCAGGTGCACTAGACCCAGGGGAAGCTCGGCAATAGACGAGCAACTCCGGTAAATCACGGGCGACGGAGTGGCATGCGTGAGAGTGAGAGGCTGTGCGAGAGGAAGGGGTCAGCCTTGTACTCACGCCTGCTACTTCCACGAAACACATCACCACGCGAATAAAATGGATTCCCGCGTGCACTAGATAGTCCCAGGGGAGTTGGGGGTTAGGCGCGCACCTCCTGCAAGTCACGGGAGCCGTGGTGGCACGCCTGCGAGTGAGAGGCTGTGCACTATGAGGCACATGTGCTGAAGAAGGCGGTGAGCCTTGTACTCACGCCTGCCACTTCCACGAAACGCATGACAACGCCACCAAAATCAAATCCCAGGTGCACTAGACCCAGGGGAACCTCGGCAATAGACGCCCAACTCCGGAAAATCACGGGCGACGGAGTGGCATGCGTGAGAGTGAGAGGCTGTGCAAGAGGAAGGGGTCAGCCTTGTACTCACGCCTGCTACTTCCACGAAACACATCACCACGCGAATAAAATGGATTCCCGCGTGCACTAGATAGTCCCAGGGGAGTTGGGGGTTAGGCGCGCACCTCCTGCAAGTCACGGGAGCCGTGGTGGCACGCCTGCGAGTGAGAGGCTGTGCACTATGAGGCACATGTGGTAAAGAAGGCGGTGAGCCTTGTACTCACGCCTGCCACTTCCACGAAACGCATGACAACGCCACCAAAATCAAATCCCAGGTGCACTAGACCCAGGGGAACCTCGGCAATAGACGCGCAACTCCGGAAAATCACGGGCGACGGAGTGGCATGCGTGAGAGTGAGAGGCTGTGAAAGAGGAAGGGGTCAGCCTTGTACTCACGCCTGCTACTTCCACGAAACACATCACCACGCGGCCAAAACCGATTCCCGGGTGCACTAGATAGTCCCAGGGGAGTTGGAGAGTAGGCGCGCAGCTCCTGCCAAATCACGGGAGCCGTAGTGGCACGCCTGCCAGTGAGAGGCTGTGCACTGTGAGGCACATGTGCTAAAGAAGGCGGTGACTCCTGTACTTACTCCTGCTACCTCCACCAAACACATCACCACGCGGCTAAAATGGATTCCCGCGTGCACTAGATAGTCCCAGGGGAGTTGGGGGTTAGGCGCGCACCTCCTGCAAGTCACGGGAGCCGTGGTGGCACGCCTGCGAGTGAGAGGCTGTGCACTAAGAGGCACGTGTGGTAAAGAAGGCGGTGAGCCTTGTACTCACGCCTGCCACTTCCACGAAACGCATGACAACGCCACCAAAATCAAATCCCAGGTGCACTAGACCCAGGGGAAGCTCGGCAATAGACGCGCAACTCCGGGAAATCACGGGCGACGGAGTGGCATGCGTGAGAGTGAGAGGCTGTGCGAGAGGAAGGGGTCAGCCTTGTACTCACGCCTGCT